>NW_024839520.1:0-1157 GCF_019175285.1 Sceloporus undulatus
TTTATAAAATGTGTCCTACATTTGAAAATATTGCCCTACATTTGCCCTACATTTGTCCCGGTTTTGAGGTCCAGACTTATGGCAACCCTAGCTTCAGGTCACTTTGGAGGTATGCTGTTTAAATGATGCTTGCATCCTAAGAGGCTGGAAGCCACGCCAAAGCCATGCTCCAATCCTCTTAAAATGAGTGTGTCATTTAAACAGCATACCTCCAAAGTGATCTGAAGCAGCTTTATTTTGGCCTGTCTGCTCGGGCCCTAAAGTCTACTTCCTCGGAAGCCTAGCATCTGAGCTTCTGCAGAAATATCTGAGGAAGCAGACTGAAGTCTACAAAAGCTCATGCAGCCAACTTCTTTCTTTCAGTTAGTCTCAAAAAGGTGCTATCTCCAGACTCATTTTGCAGGCTAACACAGCTATATCTTTGAATCTTACCACTGTGTTAAATACAGTCAGTCCTCCTTATCCACAGATTCAAGCATCCATGGCTTGAAAATATTCAATAAAATAAAAATAAATTCAAAATAAAAAAACCTTGATTTTCTATTTTCCATGCCACTGTATTCAATGGGACTTGAGCATCCATGGATTTTGTCATCCATGGGGGATCCTGGAACCAAACCCCATCATATAACAAGGGCCCAGGCCCACTGTATTGGTTCAGATGAAGGCAAGAGCAAACCCCCTTTGAATAAATCCTGCCATACAACAACAGCCATGAAAGGTTCTCCATAACACAGGGCCCCTAACTTTCAGCGCATATACACTGTAGAAATAATGCACCACTTTAGCTGCCATGGCCCCATCCAACACAATCTGGGATTTGTAGTTTGCCGAGACACCAGCACTCTTTGCAGAGAAGTCCAAGGACAGCATAAAACTACAAATAAAAGTAAGTGTTGCAGAGGTACACTGCACTGATACTGAAAACATGCAGGGGGAGCTCTGTGGGCCATTTAACAAATACAATCAAAAATCCATGGGAGATACCTTTATGGGCCAACCGAAATGTACAATATATTTGTTGCAAGCTTTCGAAGCTCCATGGGCTCCTTCCATTAGGCAAGATGTTACAAAGCAAACAGGAGGGGGGAAAAACCAATCGGAGATGTCCGTCAGATGTTTGCAAGTGTTGATATTGTTAAATATGTTGTAATTGG
>NW_024839521.1:0-1157 GCF_019175285.1 Sceloporus undulatus
AAGGCTTTATGGAAAGATGGAGTTAGTAGATAAAATAATTGTGTGATCAAGGTTAGATAAAGTCAAAGGAAGTAGGAGAAAAAGTTCCATAGGATTTAGCAAAGAAAGGGAAGCAAACATACTAGAAAGTAAATATAAAGAATTACAAATGAAATCATGAAAAATAATCAGATTGTAGGCTAGGAAGGACATGTCATATAAACATAGAGAAGTATGGATGCTATAGGGAAATTATGAGTATGTAGGGAAGTTGGATATAGCCTTTGGGTCTAATGCCCAGAAGAAGAGGGATTGAAGATGGAAATTAGAAAGTGAAAGAAGGGAAGAATAAGTTGGAAAGAAAGGTAGGAAAATCAATGAGAAGAAGAAGAAGAAGAATAGTGGGAGAGATAAAGAGAGATAGTGGTTGATCTACAGAAGAAGGAAAAGAGATGGAGAGCTAGAAATGAAGAGGAAAGAAGATCTAGAGAGTCTTAGGAAAAGTTAAGAAACTGAGATAGAAATAAAATAAAGGAAATACTGGGCAAGAACCAAGGACTAGATTGAATTTAAGGAATATTAGTTGAATTAGGATAGATCAAATAAATTTTAGGATTATTACTGAAGAGATAAGTCACGAGGTTTATGTCTGTTAACGCTAATAAGATACAGTTATACATAATATAAACCCTCTTATCTTGTCCAAAGTCTTATTTCCAAACTCTTTTACAATAATCTTGTATCGGAAACCACTCCTCCTCAATCACTTCAACATCTTTATTCTTTAATCGATCACTTATCCATTTCCATTAATTATAGTCTTTTTTATTAATGACTCGTCAATTTTAGGGGGCTTTTCCAATTCTGAGCTATAATCAATCTAGCAAAAAGTAATCAAATGCAGAATGATTCTCCAATGTTTCCTTTCAACAAGTAAATTTCAGCTTCCACCTTGAATTTAATTTGTAACATCTTTTCTAATATTAAAAGTACATTCGTCCAATATTTCACTAATTAACCATGAATCAATCATTGTGTTACATTTCAAAACAATTCCTCTTTTCAGCGTTATCCATTTTTGCCCTTTTCTTTGGGTTCAGGTGCCATCTCCTTTCCATTTACATTAGTTTTCTCTCAGTGCCTTGGATCTGGTAAGTTTCCTTCTTCTCTTTCTGGCA
>NW_024839522.1:0-1157 GCF_019175285.1 Sceloporus undulatus
TATTATTATTATTATTATTATTATTATTATTATTATTATTATTATTATTAATCTCATCCTTTGTGCATACATAGATGTGTTAATATAGTTACAGTCAGCACAAATCCAGGGCAGAAAGTGGCAGAAAAAGTCCTGCCAATCTGTACAGTCCCTTACTTGCTTCTGGAGCTGCTTACTACTTTTGAAAAACCCTGCCTTTAATTTTAACTTCAATGTACCTATATAAGCTAACTACACATTGCCACTGAGAGATACTAGGTTACATGCTGTGCATGTATGTCTCTTCAAGTCACCTGTTGACTTATGGCAATCCCATGAATTTCATAAGGTTTTCATAGGCAAGGGATACTGAGAAGTGGTTTTTGCCAGTTTCTTCCTCTGAAATCTAGCCTACAACACCTGGCATTTGTTATTTAGTACAATAAAAGAGCCTAACTGTGCACTTTAAAGGCTCCCTTCCATACGAGGAAAAAGCTGAAGACCTCTGGGTAGCTCAAGCAAGACAGGATAGTTGCGGATGAACCACAATGGGTCCTTGGTATCTGCTGGGGTTTGGTTCCAGGACCCACCCCCCACAGATACCGAAATCTGTGGATGCTCAAGTCCTATTAAATACAATGGTATAGTAAAATGGTGTCCCTTATATAAAATGGCAAAATCAAGGTTTGCTTTTAATATATATATATATATATATATAGAGAGAGAGAGAGAGAGAGAGGGAAAGTTTTCAAGCTGTGGATGGTTGAATCCGCTGACAAAAAAATCTGTGGATATGGAGGGCTGACTGTACAAATGGAAAAGCGACCTGAGCCTTCTCTTTCCCTGTCAGTAGGTGTGGATTTTTTACCTGCTGGACAGAAGTCTTCAAAGTTCTTTGGAGGATGTTATTTATGTTTTAAACTTAAAGTGTAATCAGCGTTCCCCAACCTGGGTGACCTCCAGATGTGATAGAATGCAATTAACATCATCCCCAATCAGCATGGCCATGCTGGGTCGTGACAGTGGGAATTCAAGTCCAACACATCTAAGAATGTAAGTGCTTATCCTAGATGAGACCAAAGGCCTGCCTAGTTCAATGTACTGTTCCACAGCAGCCAATCACTGCTTATGTAAATCCCACAAACATAATATGAGATGAAAAGCACCCTGCCTCTCAC
>NW_024839523.1:0-1157 GCF_019175285.1 Sceloporus undulatus
GCACCAAAAGATTTATTGAGAAACTCAGGCAGAAGCATCCATTAACACGTCTAAGCATCTCTGAAGCGTCAAAACCTTTTCCCTCCATCGTTAACTACCTTCTCACACCCCCCTTTCCTCCCCCTTCAGCCCCTAAACAGCCTGGCTGCCAAAGTACCTCTTTCCTTCTTCTTCCACCGTTCACATATGCCTTTCTCTCCTGGGGCATGTCTGCCACCCAAAGCTCACAAACCAGTCAGTTAAGAGCCTCCACAACTGCTTCCTTTCCCCAAGCCGTTCTAGGCTCCAATATCCGTACCAACTACTTAAAACTACTAGCATTTAAAATACTAACAATCCCCTGTAAAAACCAATACCATTATGAATGAACCACAGAAGATGATTCTGACAATTGGCAGTTTACAATGTTACAGACAGGCCAAAATAAAGCTGCTTCGAGTCACTTTGGAGGTATGGTATTTCAATGATGCATGAGTCTTAACGAGTCCAAAAGCCACACCAAAGCTGCACTCCAGTCCTTAGGACCGGAGCATGGCTTTGGTGCGGCGTTTCGACTCTTAGGATGCATGCATCATTGAAATACCATACCTCCAAAGTGACTCGAAGCAGCTTTATTTTGGCCTGTCTGTAACAGGCCACTTATAAAGTGGAGAGCAATAGTGCCTCACTAAACTACAAATTCAAATATTCTACAGGATGTTGCTATCACAATTAAACTACGCTTTAAAGGGATCTAGGACTCCTAGTAGACCACAAGTTCAATATTGGCCAACAGTGTGATGCGGCAGCTAAAAATGCCAATTTGATTCTAGCCTGCATCAATTCGAGTATAGTTTCTAGGTCAAGGGAAGTAATAGTGCCACTCTATTCTGCTTTGGTCAGGCCTTACTTGGAATAATCCTGTGTCCAGTTCTGGGCCCCACAATTCAAAAAAGATGTTGACAAGTTGGAACATGCCCAGAGGAGGGCAACCAAAATGGTGAAGGATCTGGAAACCATCAAGCCCTATAAGGAGCGGCTTAGAGAGCTGGGTATGTTTACCCTGGAGAAAAGAAAATTAACAGCGGATACGATATCCATGTTTAAATATTGGAAAGGGTCGTATTGAGGATGGAGAAAGCTTGCTTTCTGCTGCGACAGAGAAAAAGAGACACCAC
>NW_024839524.1:0-1157 GCF_019175285.1 Sceloporus undulatus
TGTATTACCTGAACAAGCAGGGAGGAACCAGATCTCGCACACTACTCAACATCACACTCGAGGTCTGGGATTGGTGCATAGACCGGAACATCCTACTCCAGGCAGTGCATCTACCGGGTATCCAGAACGACCTGGCGGACCTTCTCAGCAGGTCTCCGTCTCAATGCCACGAGTGGAGACTCCACCCCGACACGGTGCTCGACCTCTTCAGTCGGTGGGAACCCCACAAATAGACTTGTTCGCGACTGTCCACAACACCCATTGTCCCCAGTTCTGCCATCCTGATCACTCCATGGTGGCCGGGACAATCTTGGTTCCCCTGCCTCCTCCACCTCTCCCAGGCCAACTTCCTCCGGATCGAGCACAGACCGGATCTCCTCACGGTTCAAGAGGGTCGGGTTCGACACCCGGACATCGACACCCTTCCCCTGGTGGCGTGGAGGATCCATCCCTAGCACGGCTACCGTCCCCCGTACGCAGAGTCATTCTGGCTGCCCACAAGCCAGCTACTCAGAAGTCCTATGCTTTGAAATGGAACAGGTTCACCAGGTTCCTAGCCAGCAGACAACTGTCTCCAGCCCAAGTCACGACACCAGTAGTCCTGGACTTTTTGATGTCTTTGATCGACTCAGGCCTCTCTCTCACCTCCGTCAAGTGTTACTTGTCGGCCATCTGTTCTTACTTTCAGTTTAATGGGAAGCCTTCCTTTTTCAAGGACCCCTTGGTGAAGGGTTTCCTTAAGGGATGCAGTAACCTCCATCCGCAGGCATCTCTACCACTCCCGGCCTGGAGCCTTGATGCGGTGCTACGGATGTTACAGTCCAAGACGTTCGAACCCTTGGCCACCACAGACATCAGACTGCTAACTTGGAAAACAGTTTTTCTGGTGGCCATCACCTCTGCCCGCCGTGCGGGTGAGCTTTGTGCCTTGCGTCGAGACCAACCATACCTCAAATTTCACCTGGACAAGGTAGTTCTTAGAACAGACATTACTTTCTTGCCCAAAGTTGTTTCTGTGTTCCACATGTGCCAGGACATTGTTCTCCCGACTCTGGCCCCGAACCCGACCACCGATGCCGAGCAAGCCCTGCACACCTTAGACGTTCGTAGAGCCCTGGCCTTCTACCTCGACAGGACTAGAGACTCTAGCCGCTCCG
>NW_024839525.1:0-1157 GCF_019175285.1 Sceloporus undulatus
GCTGCTCCTGATAGAGCTTGATGGTTTCCAGACCCTTCACCACTTTGGTTGGCCTCCTTTGGACATGCTCCAATTTGTAAACATCCTTTTTGAATTGTGGGGCCTAGAACTGGACACAGGATTATTCCAAGTGAGGCCTGACCTAAGCAGAATTGAGTGGCACTATTACTTCTCTTGATCTAGAAACTATTCTTGTAATGATGCACCCTAGAATTACATGGGCCTTTGTAACTGCTGCATCCCACTGTTGGCCCATGTTCAACTTGCGGTCTACTAGGAGTCCTAGATCTCTTTCAAGCCTAGTTTAATTGTGATAGCAACATCCTGTAGAATATTTGAATCTGTAGTTCAGTGAAACACTATTGCTCTCCAGTTTCTAAGGATTCTAAATACTCCATCCTAAACTGCCAGTTCTAGGATTTTGTGGAAAGAAGCCATGGAGATTAATGCTTTTCACACCCAAATGGTACTCAGCACACCCTTGAGCAAGTTTCCTACCTTTTTTGGCCCCTCTTCCATCCTTTTAATGCTCTGGAGAGTCTTCTTGGGGGAAAGACCTCTCTTGGGCCTGCAATGGCTCAGAGAGGGCCCAACAGTGGCAAAATGGCCTCCACTTCCCCAAAGTGATCCTGTGGGATGTTGAGTGGCAAAATATTATTTCATCTCCCTCCCCTGCACCGGCAATACAATGTGGGGTTGCCCCTGAGATCTCCTCCAAACCACATCAGTAGTCCATGTCTTATAAATGTTTTAAGGCTGCTCCCTGGCGCTTGACCCTCACCAAAATTGGAGCCAGGTCCCAGCTCCTTTGCTCTGCCTTTGCCAATGACTTATTTGTTTATTGATTATCCCGCCTTTCTCAACAAATGGGCCTCAAAATATGCCTTTTATGCATCACACTCTGTGGGTATATGTCTGTGATAAAGAGACAGACGAAAACTGAAAAATTGAAAGGCCGGGAAGAGATGCTGAAAGTGAGATGCTGATGGGCAAGAAAGAAGGTTAGTGAGCAGAGGGAGAAAGTGAAGGGAATCATGCCTCTGGGAGCCAGGAGGGGAAGGCAGGAGCCAAGCCAGGATCGCCTAGCTCTGTGTGGAGAGGAAGGGTCCCCTGGGAAGGGCCAGGAGAGGGGCCTTGGGGATTGGGAGGCAGTTCTG
>NW_024839526.1:0-1157 GCF_019175285.1 Sceloporus undulatus
TCCCAAAGGTAAAAGCCCAGGATTCCATAGCACTGAGTATTTAAAGCTGTGTCAAAGTGCCTTATTTCTGCAGTGTGGATGCAGCCTTCTTGGGAAAGGGGCTGATGATGGGGGAAAGCACTGGGGACCTCTGGAGGTTTCAGAAGATGATATAATTATTTATTTATGATGCACTCATTTCACATCTAGCTACGGGGACATAACCAGGGCCCACTTCAACTCCTCATCCCCAAATCCCCCACCACTCTAAGAAGGCATGGAGTATCTGTTGTGTAGGGGAGCTGCAGTGAATCTATGGTAGGTCTAGGGGCTTTGTTTGAAGCAGAGGGAGGAAGGGGATACCCACCTCTGCATCGGCCCAAAGAAGGCATATGTTGCTTGCGTATCTCACCAGCAGGATGCTGTTATCTTTATTCCACATTATTTCCTGTTCTAGATCAGAGTCTGATTTGCTAATACCGTATTGTTTTTTATCCATTAGGAATAGCTTTCTTAATTGTCTGTAAAAGAACCATGAAAGATCATAACCCTGATCATTAGGATCTTCTTGTGTCTTTATTCTATAACCAGTTCTATCCATTTGCCTTCATTCTTTATAGGAGATCCAATGTGCGTCCTTTTTTGAATCTCTGGTCTCTTTTCTCAGGGACATCATCTCGGCCCCCCTTGGACACAGCTTTGGGGCACCTTTTGCTGGAAGTGACCCAAGTGCAAGACGACCAGGACCCCTGCCCACCTGATGGCCGACACAGAGGCCAAGCGGAGGGAGTTGGGCTCCAAGACAAAGAGGATGCAAACCTACAAGAACTCCTTGGTGAGTCGAGGTTCTTGACAATTAGTTCCATCTGTGTCACTGCTGAGCCAGTTCATGAAAGCAAGCAGAGAACATACTCTCCCAATTTAGCAGAGACAGTCCTGGTTAATCCTCTGTCACCCCACTTTTTCAGGGGCTTTTAAAAATGTCCTGGTTGCTCTCTCCTCTTCCCACTTTCCCCCTTCTCAGCTCACTTCAGTTCCTGAGTGTCATTCAGTTTGCCCCCCATCAACTCAAAGGTGGGGAGAGGAGAGGAGAGGAAAGAAGGAGGCAGGATATTGCCCTTCCCAGGAGTTTGAAGCAAAAGCAAACTGCTGTGCCCTTCCTAGCTTGTGTGATCTTC
>NW_024839527.1:0-696 GCF_019175285.1 Sceloporus undulatus
TAAAACCGATAAAACACAATCACGCCAGCTGAAATATTTGAAGTTATCACACAATTATAGGGAAGGATCATGTTAACATGGGACTTCGGGGAAAGCTTGATGAAATAGAAAAGTTTTCAATCTCTTTTTAAAGAGATCTAACGTGGAGGTGGCACGGAGATCCTCTGGAAGGGTGTTCTAGATCCCAGGTGCCGAGATGGAAAAAGCTCTCTGTGAGGTTGACTTATATCTGGAGGAAGGGATTTTCAGCAGATCCTTACCAGATGACCTGAGAGTGCAGGGCAGATTATTTGGGGAGAGGCGGTCCTCCAAGTACCCCGGGCCCAAGCCATTTGGGGCTTTATAGGTCATAAATGTAGAGTGCATTGCAGAAATCCAATTGAGAGGTTACCAGAGCATGTACCACAGTTTCAAGGTCCCCCGGTCGAGGTAGGGTCGCAGCTGGAGTATCAGTCGAAGCTGATAACAGGTGCCCCTGACCGTCGCATCCACCTGAGAAGACAAGTGAAGCGACGAATCCAGGAGCACCCCCAGACTGCGGACTGTGTCCTTCAGGGGAAGTGTGACCCATTCAGGACAAGTGGACAAGTTACCTCATCCCGACCAGGAGAGCCTATCACAAGTACTTCCATTTTCTCTGGATTCAGATTGAGTTTGTTTTCCCTCATTCAGCCCATTACCAACTCCAGACAAGCA
>NW_024839527.1:796-1157 GCF_019175285.1 Sceloporus undulatus
TAAAACCGATAAAACACAATCACGCCAGCTGAAATATTTGAAGTTATCACACAATTATAGGGAAGGATCATGTTAACATGGGACTTCGGGGAAAGCTTGATGAAATAGAAAAGTTTTCAATCTCTTTTTAAAGAGATCTAACGTGGAGGTGGCACGGAGATCCTCTGGAAGGGTGTTCTAGATCCCAGGTGCCGAGATGGAAAAAGCTCTCTGTGAGGTTGACTTATATCTGGAGGAAGGGATTTTCAGCAGATCCTTACCAGATGACCTGAGAGTGCAGGGCAGATTATTTGGGGAGAGGCGGTCCTCCAAGTACCCCGGGCCCAAGCCATTTGGGGCTTTATAGGTCATAAATGTAGAG
>NW_024839528.1:0-1157 GCF_019175285.1 Sceloporus undulatus
TTGGAGATCGAGAGAAAGAGTTAAAGAGCGGATCTTGGAAGTTAGTCTCAGAATTGGACGCTTAGGTTTATTTATTTTCTTAATAGCTTGTATGAATTGAACATTATATACTTACAAATATTGTCCCTGCAAGATTCTTAATATCTTGTATGACTTACATTTTAGTTATATTTTGTTATTTATAGTAAATATCTCCTTGGAGTATCTACTACTCGACGTTCCTTTTACACATGATTCACTGGATGGAGACAGCGAGATTTAAGGAAGTTAAGGGTCTGCTGGGCTAAGAGCCATAATGTCTAAATGTCTAATTAACAATTTGTAAGCCATTCTGATAGCCTTTTATTTGAAGAGAGGGGTATGAAACTATTATTATTATTATTATTATTATTATTATTATTATTATTATTACAGGGCCGCAGTTTGGCTGCTTGGACCACCGGAGATCATCACAGTGAGTCAGTTGGAAAAGCCCATCTCACGCCAGAAAATCAAGGTACTTGAGGAGTTTGCACTCTACGTCTTTCTGTAATAATAGCTACGAAACTGATCATAGCATTTGGGACATTTAGTCTTTTAAAAATAAATATGGCAGATTCAAATGCTGCTTTAAAACCTCTTTCCATCTGCCAGCTTTGCGCTGGTTTAGAGGAGAAATGAGAAAGTGTTGGGAGGGAGGGACTGCCAACAGAATTAGGAGATGCATTGCAGGCTATGGACAGTTTGTGGCCAAGAAAGGTCCAAAACGCACAGCAGCAATAGTCCAGTCTGAGAGCGCTTTAACTGCCCTGGTCCAGTGCTAGGGAATCCTGGGCAATGGAGTTTATTGTGGCACCAGAGCTCTCTGACAGAGTATGTGCAATGTCTCACAAAGCTACATTTCCCAGAATTCCCTAGCACTGGGCCAGGGCAGTTAAAGCAGTCTCAGACTGGATTATTGCTGCAGTTTGTTTTGGACTTAGGTGACCCTTGACAAGCTACACTCTCTCAGCCTCAGAGGATGGCAATGGCAACCCCTCTCTGAAGAAACCTGCCAAGAAAACCCCATGGTAAGATTGCCTTAGGGTTGCCATAAGTTGGAACTGAATTGATGACACACATGAAGAACAGAAAAAAGTCTGCAATTATTTCTCAGGTTGTACATGGGAACGGGAGGC
>NW_024839529.1:0-1157 GCF_019175285.1 Sceloporus undulatus
TCTACATAGATGGAACAGGTTAAACCTTTCCCTTTTGGGAAGAATTGTGGTGATCAAAATGGTTATTCTGCCGAAACTAATGTTTTTATTTCTAAACCTCCCGATTATTATAAGAAAAAATCAATTTAAGGTGTGGGAAAAAGAATTAAATAATTTTATTTGGAGGGGAGCTAAGCCAAGGATTAAGAGTTCTATATTGAAAGATTCTAAGGAAAATGGAGGCTATGCACTCCCCGATTTTCAGATCTATTATTGGGCATGTAGTCTGATGTGGATTCAAAACTGGGTGAAATTGGATGAAAAAGAGGTACTGAACTTAGAAAATACGCAATTAAGATACGGATGGCATGCATTTCTATGCTATGAGCAACTAGGGAAGAATAAGGATTTTGACAATCACCCAATAAGAAAATCGTTATTAATGACTTGGGCAAAACTTAAAAAGATGTTCTGTTTTAAAATACCGATATGGACTTCAACACAAGAGGCTTTCTTTGGAAGATGGTTAAGGGAAGATAATCATACCTGGATGGTATATAAGGACTGTGTAAGGAAAAACCCACAAGGGAACTGGTCTTTCAAATCTAGGGAGGAATTAAAAACTGAGGGGTTTAACTTAAATTGGTTTAACTATTATCAGGTTCAAAACAAATTCAAAGAGGACATGGAAAGGGGAGGAATTGAAGCTAAAATGAATGAATTAGATATATTATTTTGGCTATCTGACAAAAAGAAGGTCTCAAAATTTTATAAATTGTTACGCAGCCGTATTCTAGAACAGGAAACGGTTAAAGCATATATGACGAAATGGGCACAAGACTTGGGGAAAATAATTAATTTAAACGAGTGGCAAAATGCATGGAAAAAAAACCATGATTTTACAATAGCACAGGAACCCAAAGAGAATTTACTTAAAATTATGAATAGGTGGTATTATACACCATGGAGAATTAAAAAAATGTACAAGTTGAAACATGGGAAATGCTGGAGGTGTAACAGTGAGAAGGGTAACCTGATTCATATCTGGTGGAATTGCAAAATTATTCAAGGCTTTTGGAAAGAAATTCATAAATTGATTCAAAAAAATATTGGGAATAAAATTTCCGTTAGATCCTAAAATTTACCTTTTGAATATGACAACAGTGCTAAAACCGGAG
>NW_024839530.1:0-1157 GCF_019175285.1 Sceloporus undulatus
AGTCTCTCCATTGTGGTGGCTCTCCTCTGGACATACTCCAAGTATGTGAATGTTGATCCTGTCCTCTGGAGTATTAGCTACTCCTCCTAATTTGTTGTCATCTGCAAATTTGATAAACATGCCCTCTATTAAAGCAGAGCTGCACAAGTTGTGTCCCACCAAAGGATCAAAAGTGAACGACTCGACAGAACGGAAATAGAGAGTGATCATATTAATTCCCCAATAACTAAACATGAGGTAGAAAGAGTAATACAAGATGTAAAAGGATTTAAATCTCCTGTCCCAGATGGATTCACATCTATATTTTATAAAACCTTTAAAAATGAACTGAGTGAGCGTTTGACTAAAATTTACTATGAAATATTGGGTAATAAAATAATCCCAGAAACATGGAACCTATCTGAAATTATATCAATACTTAAACCCAATAAAGATCCAGCCAATTCCGAATCTTATCATCCGATCACATTAAGCAATCAAGATTATAAAATATTAATGAAAATCCTAGCCAATAGATTAAAAAGAATATTTACCTACTTTAATTAAAGAAGAACAATATGGATTTGAGGAAGGCAGATCTATTTATGAACAGATAAGGAATATATTTAATATACTACATCATGCCAAACAATACAAAAATAAATTAGTTTTGATGAAACTAGATGTTTACAAAGCATTTGATTCAATAAATCATGAATATCTATATTCCCTGGCCCAGGGAAGGCAGTGGTTCCACCTGTCCTGAACGGGATCACGCTTCCCGTGAAGGACTCAGTACGCAGTCTGGGGGTGCTCCTTGACTCGTCGCTCCACCTTACATCTCAGGTGGATGCGACAGTCAGGAGCACCTGTTATCAGCTTCGGCTGATACGCCAGCTGCGTCCCTACCTGGACCAGGGGGACCTTGAAACGGTGGTACATGCTCTGGTAACCTCTCGTTTGGACTTCTGCAATGCGCTCTACATGGGGCAACCCTTGTACCAAACCCGGAAGCTACAATTGGTGCAGAATATGGCAGCCAGGCTGGTTACTGGCGTACCCAGAGCCAGCCACATAACACCCGTGCTCAAAAGTCTGCACTGGTTGCCTATACGCTTCCGGGCGCAATATAAGGTGTTGGTCATTACCTATAAAGCCCTAAATGGCTTGGGCCCAGG
>NW_024839531.1:0-1157 GCF_019175285.1 Sceloporus undulatus
TTTCCCCATTAGCGCCTATGGCTTTTCGGCTTGCGAAAGCCTTTCGGGTTACGAAAGCGGCAGCGGAACGAATTAATTTCGTAACCCGGGGCACCACTGTACATTTATAGATATTTGTTATATCAAGTGCAACATATTCAGCAGTGTGCATCTTTTTTAAAAATATTCAAGGAAAAATGAAGAAATTGTGATTTTAACAATAGATCCATTCAGAAACAATGCACACAAATGTACATGACTCAATTTCTATGTGGCTTTAGCAAGAAGAGGGAGGAGGTTCATACTTCATGCTCCTGCTATGACTGACATAACAAAAACAGCAATTAAGCTTAGAAAAATAGTCTCATCTGCAAAAATAAAGTAATTGTTTTGACCAGTGTTTAAATGGGGAGGGGGCCACAATGATGTGAGGACATGGATTAGATCTGTAAGGTAATTCATGTCTCATCCAGCCCAAGAGCAAGAGCTTCTTCACCTGGGACATAAAGCAGGTCCTCCCCCTCATCCTCTGTGTGAAAGAGAAGTCAAATTCTCATCAGTGAGGATAACATAGCATGAAAAATTTGCATTCCTGCATTTAAAAATCTGAGGAGTCCTGAATCCTGTTGGTTAACCCTAGAGAGCAGACCCATTGAACCCATAAGTGACTGGTGAGTCAACATATAGATAAATCCAACTGATACAGTGATTCTGCTCTGATCAGGACTAGGCACAAGATAGAGGCTAGGATTTAGGTCTGCATGTGGCTGGAACAGGATATTCCCAAGACAAGATGGACAGGCAACAGTGTGGAAAATGGGCACTCTCCACATGGGCAGAGACACTCTCAGAATTATGACTTCTCTGCATGCAGAAGGCTGCCATGGGAATTGGGTGCTCCCTTTTCAACAGCTCAATTCTCTGGTGCCCCCTGATCCTGGAAAGAAGGCCGGATCCCATGGAAGGCGAGCAACCTGAGAAGAGAGAGCTCCTTTCCTGGCCTTCTTGACTGGGGCCTCCCTGGTGAATGGCCAGTTGTAGACCCATTCCACCCAGAGCAACACTCAAGCATAGAGAGTTCTGCTGGTTTGGCCACTGGGAGAATGAGGAACCACCAGGCCAGACAGCCTGACCCAGCAAAACCGTCTATGCTCCAGTGTTGCTCCGAGTGGAATCAG
>NW_024839532.1:0-665 GCF_019175285.1 Sceloporus undulatus
ATATATATATATATATATATATATATATGTATATGTATGTATGTATACACACACACACACACAGACAGCTGTGTGTTTACACATATAAATACGGCTTCACACTTTTGGCAGTACCACTATGTGTGTGTGTGTGTGTGTGTATGTGTATGTGTGTATATATATATAAACACTCATACAGACAAATGTGTGTGTACACATAAAAAAAGGCATCTCACTTTTGGCTTTACCACTATGTGTACATATATAAGTATGTATGTATATATATAAATATGTATGTATGTATGTATGTATGTGCATACACACACACACACACACACACACAGATGGTGCATAACCCTTTCGTAAGTGGCTAAAGGCAGCAATTCTCGCGATATTACGTGCTTAACAGTGACCTCATTCTTCACCCCAGAAGTTTAAAATGTTGCACCCCGTTCCGAGCCCCACAGAGCATGCGCAAGGCTGCCGATGCGCACCGGCCAATACACATTGTATTGGGCTGGTGTGGTTATCCAATCTTGCACTTGCCTCACTTTGCCTGAATACGCATTGGCCGATTCGCAAAACCTCAATTCGGAAGGCCGCCCAGGTATGAATGAACGATGCGATATGATGCGAATACGAATCGGCAAAGCGTATTCAGAGAGCGCGAGTGTGAATGAACGATG
>NW_024839532.1:765-1157 GCF_019175285.1 Sceloporus undulatus
TACACATTGTATTGGGCTGGTGTGGTTATCCAATCTGCACTTGCCTCACTTTGCCTGAATACGCATTGGCCGATTCGCAAAACCTCAATTCGGAAGGCCGCCCAGGTATGAATGAACGATGCGATATGATGCGAATACGAATCGGCAAAGCGTATTCAGAGAGCGCGAGTGTGAATGAACGATGCAATATGACGCGAATAAGCATCAACCAATGCGCACTGACCCTACTTCTGTGCCCTGTGTGGTAAGGTCCAATGTCAGAAGTAAGCTTTATTGTGCCACTTGCTCCTTTAGTATGTGTGTTTAGAATTGTGTCCATATTAGTTACCATAGGCAAGATAAATTTTATTTTTTTTTAGGCTTCAAATTCAGCCCATTTTTCAAAAACGTAT
>NW_024839533.1:0-1157 GCF_019175285.1 Sceloporus undulatus
GGGTTGAGGTCGGAGGCCCTCAACCAGGCGTGGCGTCTCAGTGCCATGGATGCTGACATGGCCCTCCCCGAACAGTCTGCCATGTTCCTGGAAGTGGTGATGAGCCAACTTCCAATGGAATGGGCCTCGTCCCTGATCTCCACAAGCTGCCTCTGGATGTCATCTGGGACGTCCGGGACGAGGGGGGAGATCCGTTCCATGAGGGTCTGGATGTAGGCCCCCATGCAGGCGGTGTAGTTGGCAGCCTTGACCCCAAGAGCCGATGCCGAGTACGCCTTCTTGGCCAGTCCGTCCACCTTCTTTGCCTCCCGGTCGACAGGGGAGGTGGCCTGCTTCGGGACAAAGCTGTGCTGGGCTCCCTCAACGATGGCCGAGTTCGGCCTGGGGTGGTCGGCCAACCAAGGGCAACTAGCCGGGGCGACCCTATAGAGCGACTCCACTTTGCGGGAGGGCGCCGACAGGATGGCTGGAGAGTCCCAGGACCTCTTCACGATGGTCTGGAGAGAGGGAAGGAGAGGCAGGCACGGCGGAGTAGGCACCCGTCCGTGCACCCGATGCTCAATCGAGTCCTCGGCGTCGTCTTCCGCGGAAGCGAGTTCGATGTCGAGGGCCCTCGCCATCTTCACGACGTGTTCGGTGAAGGACCGGACGTCGTCCGATGGGGAAGATGGCTCTGGGTTGTGCATCCTCTGGGGGGAGGCCGGGTCCGAGAGGACATCCTCGTCCGAGGGTGCCTCAGAAGGCAGCAGCGGCTCGTCCTCAGAGTCCAGGTCGGAGGAGAGAGGGCCCGTCACTCTGACCTGGGATCTCGAGCGGGTTGGAGCGAGGTCCGCTGAAGACCGGGAGCGCCTGCGGGGTGGAGACGGCGACCTCTCGTAGACCGACACGGTTGGGACCGATCTGGACGGCGTGGCCCGGTCTACGGAATGAGGGTTCAACCTGGTGAACTCCCTCATAGCTCTGTCCTCCGACACAGACACGTAGTACCGGCGCGACTGCGTGTCAAAGAAGAGGTCAGGAACATCATGCCCGCGGGGCTGGTCTTCCTCGTCGTCAGTTGCCGTATGGGAGGGAGACCGGTGCTCCGGGGAGCGAGGAAGAACGGTGTCGTCCGTCCCGTGGACAAAGTCCATGGTGGGCAGAGGCAGAGGAGTGTC
>NW_024839534.1:0-1157 GCF_019175285.1 Sceloporus undulatus
TTTTGGACATATTCTACACTTGTTTTTCCCCCAGATCTTCAATAGAGCTTTTTATGAAATGATTTGTGCTTTCTTTATGAACTTTCTCTTTACCATAAATTAGGTATCCATTCCACCCAAATCTGAAATGTTCACCCTCCAGACATAACAACTGTTTATTCTCTAACATAAACCATTCTCTAATACAAACTAAACAACAAGCAGCATAATAAAGTTTTAAGTTTGGTAAACCCAGCCCTCCTTTACTTTTGTCATCACAAAGTATTTTCGTTTCTATCCTGGCTCTTTTTTTTATTCCAAATACATTTAGAGATTTCCTTTTGCCAGAGATTCAAGGGTTTTTCATTCTGGATGATGGGTATCGCTTGAAACAGAAACAGTATTTCAGGAAGGAAACTCATTTGCATCAGTGATATTTTTCCTAATAGCGATAAGTGTAATTCCCCCCATTTTTCTAGGTCTTTTCTGATTTCCTTCCATGTGTCTCATAGTTATTTTCTAATCTTATCCTATTATTCAGTGCTTCAAGGATCAGAATGAACAAAAGGGGTGATAGTGGGAAAGCTTGACATTTACCTTTAGAAATCTTAAACTCTTCTGGTTTTATAGTTAACAATTATTTTGGCTCTTTGATCTTTATACATTGCCTTTATCTATCTTTAATAAGAAGCTCCTATTTCCATTTTTCAAGTGTCACAAATAACCCATCCCATCCAATGTTATTGAAGGCCTTTTCTAAAAAGATAAGTGTTTTTTCGTTGTGACTTTGAAAATATTCAATTATATTTCAGATGTTTTGTATGTTATCACTGACTTGTCCTTATGAATCCAGTCTTTAAGACCTTTTTTGAGTCTATGGGCCAAAATCATAGAAAATAATTTATAATCCATATTTTAATAAGGAAATTAGCCTATAGGTCTTTACCTCAATTGCATCTCTATCTTTTTTAACAACAAAGTTATATTAGCTTGTTTCCATGTTTCAGGATAATGGTTTTCTTTGATGGCATTTAAAGGAAGAAATACCTTTAAACCCTTTGATCTTTTTGCTCAAAATGACATGTAAACTGAAAAAGGAAGTAACTAAAAGATTTTCCAGACTAATTTTGTAGATGGTCACTCACAGTATTGGAAAAACATCCAAATTCCTAAAATAG
>NW_024839535.1:0-1157 GCF_019175285.1 Sceloporus undulatus
TGAGGAATTAATATTATTGATATTATTATTATTATTACCTGTGTATGAGACATTCTGGGGTGGCAAGGAATGGGGGATACTGGATGCATTAACTTGCATTTTGGGGTTGAAAATAGGGCCAGGGGGAGATCATAACCTGCACCCCCACACACACACATAAAGAGGTTTATTTGACAAAAGGTGCGCACTTTGGGGCATTTTGTGCCTGGCTCTTTAAAAAAAAGGAGGGGAGAGGACACTTCCGATGCCCCTGCAAACTGTCACCTATGACGATTGCTTGATTGACAGCAGGCACCCTCAAGTTAAACCTGATAAGGCATTCGGTTTAAAATGCCCCTCAGTCGTAGTGGGCACTTGCTAAGGGAGAGATTCGTGGGAGGGGCATCCAGATCTACCCAGTTCCACCCACATTAACTGGGCCAGTGGGAATGGGGCCCTTGTCTCTGCTGCTCCTTATCCAATGTCTCCACTTACATTTCAGATCACAGAATAATCAGGTGTCTGAGGACAGGAAACACCTCTGCCTAAGCTGCTGCTAGCCAGACTAGACCAGCCTACTGGGCTAGGTGGGATACTGGTCTGACCTAATAAAGAGCACCTTCCAATGTTTCTAAACTCTGTTAGATATCCACATTGTTTTATTCTCTAATAAGAAATTAGAAAGTACTCCAGTTGGAATGTATGTGAATAGAAGATGAGGCTTACATATTATGAAACATTAAACTAGCCTCCCAAAGGAGAGCTTTTGTCAAGATTTCTGATCTAAAACCATTCTAGATCTCTCCTTTTATTGAGGGCGAGGGGGGGGGAGGGATGTATGAAAGTGAAAGCCAGCGGGACTGTAGTTATGGGGGGCAGATAGAGAAAGTATCCCTCCAACTAAGAATTCTGCTCCCTTCCAAGGAAATTTTCTTTCAGTCCCCAAATTTCTAGCATTGCAGTAACTTAGTACTTTAGCAGACTGTTCAGAGATAAAGCGTAGGCATCCATAGAAAAGGGACAAGCAAGATTACCAAAGGAATGCAAGCACAACAAATATACAATTTCTAGATATGAATGATTTTCAATTTTCACTCTCTGTAATGCTGGAAATTTAGGGACAGGAGGAGAACCTGAAAGGCTGTATCTCCCAGTACAGGGGTCAGCAGCCCCCGGCC
>NW_024839536.1:0-1157 GCF_019175285.1 Sceloporus undulatus
TGTTGTTTTTGTTGTGTGTCTTGAAGTGGTTTCTGACTTATGGCGACACTATCCTGGGTTGTTCTTGGCAAGATTTGTTCAGAGGAGCTTTGCCATTGCCTTCCCTTGAGGCTGAGAGAGTGCGACTTCCCCAAGGTCACCCAGAAGGTTTCTTTTTAAAATCTTTATTGTATTAAAATACATATAACTTATAACAAACAAGTGAACAACATTTAAATTACCATACATACATATGAATGACATATATACATATAATTCTAAATGCAAAATACATTAGAATAAACTTCCAAACCTAAAGCGACAGCTAACTCCTTTCTTTCAATAATCCTCTTTTATCTCTGGCTAATTAGTCTCTACATCTTTTCTTGTTCTCAAGTCGATTTAGTCTCATGGCGACCCTATGGATGAGAGTCCATAATTCTCTATTTGTCTTCATACTTAACCTATACCAGTTTTATTTTGAACTGGAATTATTCCCTCCCCTTTTCAATGTAAATCCTTTGTACATATTCCCCCAGATATTACCATTTCTTTCCACAATCCATAGTAATCTTCATTACAAATTTGACGTTTATATAATCTTTATTATTTTCTGAGTCATAAAAAAGAAAAAACAATACAAATTCTTTTCCCATTCCTCTTCTCTTTTTCCATATCCTAATTCTGAGTCCTACAAGAGAGTTTGTCCCGTTCCCTGCAATCATTAACTCTCTGCATCCAATTTTCCCGTCTTAGAGTCTCATCTGACTTCCATAACTTTGCTATTTCAATTCTAGCTGCTGTTACAAGATATAATGTAATCCTCCAATATTGTCTTTCGTCCTGTGGGCTTAAAATTGAAGTTATATTGAGTAAGTACAATTTAGGGCTCATTGGGAATTTTATTCCCAATATCTGCTGTATTGAGTCATTTCCTTTCTTCCAAAATGTCTGAATTTCCCTGCAATGCCACCATATATGATAGATGTTTCCCTTTTTACAATCACACCCCCAACAATTAATCCCCCGGTGCTAATTTATAAGGGTTTTTTAGCTTCCATGGGGTGTAATATCCCCTGTTCATTATTTTCATGTGTTTCTCTTTTAGATCCTGCGCTACTGTAAATGTATTTGTTCTATTCCAGGCGTTTTGCCATTCTTCCATTTCCGTTTTGCAT
>NW_024839537.1:0-1157 GCF_019175285.1 Sceloporus undulatus
GAGTGCTCCTGCATCCCGATCCTGGCCCTGGTGACCCCCTGCCACAAATCCCATCATCCCCTGAGTGCTCCTGCATCCCGATCCTGGCCCCAGTGACCCCCTTCCACAAATCCCATCATCCCCCGAGTGCTGCTACACCTCGATGAAGGATGACAGCTAAGAAGGAGGCAGGGAAGGAGGACAGCATACAGAACCCCATTGAACATGCACAAGGGTGCCGATTCGCATCGTTGAACCCTCCGGTGTGGTAATACAATGTGCACTCACCCCGCTTTGCTTGAAACCTCATCACGTGACTTGCTTGGAATCAAACTGACTCTGCTTCCCCCTCAATTCGGAGGGGCAGTGGAAAGGCAACCAGGTGTGGTAAAACATCACGTTATAACCTGAATTTGCATTGCTAAACAGGAGTGACTCCGGATCTGGTGTGAAAAAACATCATGCTTCGCATTGCTAGAACAGGCGTGACTGTGGATCTGAGCTGCAAACCTCCCACGTGTGATAAGGGCCAGAGACACATAGAGCCCAGTCTCTGCCTGGGAGCCCTTTCAAGGGATGCAAGTCAAAGGAGGTTAAAGGACAGGAAGGAAGGAAAGTGCCAAGGGAAGAGAAGGCCAAAGGAGGATGAGGAATGATGAGGTCCATCTTGGGCCTGAGCCTCCCTCCCAGTGTTGCCAATTTCTGGGGAATTCCCCAGAATCCGAGGAATTTATAGAATCACAGAATCATAGAGTTGGAAGAGACCTCAAGGTCCATCCAGTCCAACCCCATTCTTTCATACAGAAAATCTTAATCAAAGCATTCCCAACAGATGGCCATCCAGTCTCTGTTTAAAGAGGAGACTCCACTACACTCCGAGGGAGTGTGTTCCACTGTCAAATAGCCCTTACTGTCAGGAAGTTCTTCCTAATGTTGAGCTGGAATCTCTTTTCCTGTAGTTTGCATCCATTGTTCCGGGTCCTGCTCCTTGGAGCGGCAGAAAACAAGCTTCTCTCTCCTCAATATGACATCCCTTCAAATATTTAAACATAGCTTTTGAACCTCCCCCTCTTTGTTTGTTATTTTCTTTTACCTTTAAGCCTTTCTTGATTTCTTATTCTATCCCTCCCCCCTCCCCCCTTTCCTTCCCATTTCCTTTTTTATAATGTATGTGTATA
>NW_024839538.1:0-1157 GCF_019175285.1 Sceloporus undulatus
ATGCACTCTCAACCTGGGCAGATCACACTGCAATGTAATGAAGGATCAGCAGCCATGTTTTACACTGCCCTTGGCTACATGGGTTTTCTGGCCACTATCTGTTTCACTCTGGCTTTCTTTGCGAGGAAGCTGCCAGGGGCCTTCAATGAAGCCAAGTTGATCACCTTCAGCATGTTGGTCTTTTGCAGTGTTTGGGTGTCCTTTGTGCCCACCTACCTGAGCACCAAAGGGAAATACATGGTAGCTGTGCAGGTCTTCTCCATCTTGTCCTCCAGTCTGGGGTTACTAGGTTTCATTTTCATCCCCAAATGCTACATTATATTATTTAGGCCAGACTTGAATAGAAAGGAATATCTGATTATGAAAATTCAAGATGATTCCTGATTCTGCATGGTTTTTTAATTATTTTGCCTTTGCTTTGTTACTTTGTTACTGCTATTACCCCACAAAAGATAGCTATTATTCAAGTTTACATATAGACCTCAAAGGCTATAAGTTATGTATGTATGTATGTATGTATGTATGTATTTATTTATTTATTTATTTATTTATTTATTTACAGTATTTAGACCCTGCCCTTCAAATTGTTTGTTTTGTATTGTTATAAAACAAATAAAAACACTTAATTATTTTGGGAAAAAACTTTACTACTTAGTCTAAAGTTGCATTTGAGCTGCCTAGAGTCTTATGGATGAATGGGAAGATAAAATTATGAAGCTATTAGTTATGCTTTATAAGAAGGATAAGTAGCCATTCTGGCCTCTGAGGGAGAGAAAGGTAGGCCCAACACCTTCCCTAATTGGGCCTAACCAGAGTAAGAATTGGCCCTCCCTCCAGTCCATCTGCCATGGTCCAGGCTTCCGAGGGAGACAAGATCTGCTGGACTTTTCCCCTTCCCCACTGCCATTCCCTTCTCTTTTTGTGTCTTGTCTCTTTAGATTGTAAGCCTGAGGACAGGGAAATGTCTGATTAACAATTTGTAAGCCGCTCTGATAACCTTTTGGCTGAAGAGCAGGGTATAAGCAAATAAATATTATTATTATTATTGTTGTTGTTGTTGTTGTTGTTGTTGTCGTTGTCGTTGTTGTTGTTGTTGTTAGCTACCATTCCTGATGAATCATGTTATCTCACTGCAGTTCTTTTGTTCCTCTAATGCT
>NW_024839539.1:0-1157 GCF_019175285.1 Sceloporus undulatus
ACCAAAGAGCTGTTGTTCCTGGGCAGCCTCTTTCTGTTGGAGCCCAACTCCCTCCGCTTGGCCTCTGTGTTGGCCATCAGGTGGGCAGGGGTCTGGTGGCCCTGCACTTGGTCACTTCCAGGAAGAGAGGCCCCAAAGCCGTGTACAAGGGGTCCAAGATGAAGTTCCTGAGAAAAGATACCAGGCTTAGGCTTTGTTTGGCTAGAAACCCTGCAGCACTCAAAGTCACTGAGATCAGCATCCAGCTGGTGATATACGCAGGTGAAAAATGTCTCCTTTGGGCAGATGCAGAGGTGGGCATCCTCTTCCTCCCTCTGCACCAACCATAGCCCCTTGGACCTAGCATTAACTCACTGCAGCTCCTCTACACAGCAGTTACTCCATGCCTTGTGAGAGGAGCTGGGGATCAGGGGATGGGGAATTGGAAAGGGTCCTGACTATCTCCTCATAACTAGATGTGAAATGAGTGCATTATACGCTGAAACCTGCAGAGGTCCCCAGTGGCCCTCAGAGGAAGATTTCTTCATTTTGCTTCTGACTACAAAAACACAGCTGGATGCTTCTCTAATACCTCACACCCAATACTCTCACCAGGCATGGAATGGCCATGTGGGAAGGCTTCCAGAACTCTATGGTAGGACCTGGGTCAGTGCATGGCCAGTTATAGCCTGATTCCATCCGGAGCAACACTGGAGCACAGAGGGTTCTGCTGGGTCAGGCTGTCTGGCCTGGTGGTTCCTCATTCTCCCAATGGCCAAACCAGCAGAACTCTCTATGCTCCAGTGTTGCACTGGGTAGAATGGGTCTACAACTGGTCATTCACCAGGGAGGCGCCCGGTCAGGTAGGGCAGGAAAGAAGGTCTCTCTTCTCAGGTTGCTCCTTTTCCATGGGATCCAGCCTTCCTCAAAGGATAAGGGGCTTTGAGCTGTTGAAAAGGGAGCACCCAATTCCCAGGGCAGTCTTCTGCATGCAGAGAAGTCACAATTCTGAGAGTGTCTCTGCCCATGTGGAGAGTGCCCATTTTCCACACTGTTGCCTGGCCATCTTGTCTTGTGAATAACCTGTTCCAGCCACATGCAGATCTAAATCCTAGCCTGTATCCTATGCCTAGTCCTGATCAGAGTAGAATCACTGAATCAATTGGGTTTATCTACAT
>NW_024839540.1:0-1157 GCF_019175285.1 Sceloporus undulatus
ATGTAGAGGAAAGACGGTACTTCTTGAACCATTTTTAAGCTGGTAAATTTAGGGGATTTCAAGTCTCTTTTTTTTTTTTACTGTATAGCATATTTAGAAACATCAGTTAAATGTAATGTTATTTTTTGTGATCTTTTAAATCAGACAACAGTCCTAGCTCTAATTCACTCCAGTTTTACACATGGTGTTGTCAGTTGATGTCTGTACTATCAAATGATGACTTTTGTGTGAGGAAGAGCCATCACAGATCAAATGGTACAAGCAACATCTCCTTATCTGACAAGTGGTAATGTTAGATGATGACATTGTTTTCTTACATAGATGTTCATACATGCCTCTGGAAGTCAGAAGTCCCCTTCTGCTCTGGAAATAAGGGAGCTATTACATTGTCTTTTCTCCAGTTCTGACGGTGAAAATGGATTACAGAAATTAAAACAGAGGGGTAGTATAGAGGCTTCATATGCTAAAAATCACAGGTTCAATCCCTAGCATATGAACCATGGTTGGGGAAGAGTGCTGTCTGAACCCCTTGACCCATGTTGGCAAGCCTATGGCATGCATGCCCTCTCTGGCATGCAAAGCCATGTCAGAGAGCACACAGCAGCCATAGCGGAGAAATGCACATGGCCGGCCTAGCTCCTTGTGGAGAGAAAGCGAGAGAGTGGGCTGGAGCCACTGTAGACAGGTGGGTAGGAAGGCAGACTGGTGCCTACCCACTACCCCTCCTTGATAATCAGGTGCTGCTGGCTCTGCTCTCCACCCACCTCTCTCACTCGGTTTCTCTCCCACTCGCCAGCCCCCCTCACTTGGCACACTCTCAAGGGGAGAAGGAAGCTGGCTGACCAGCCAAGGTCACCTCAGTTGAGTGCTGCTGGGGTTTTTCACTTTTTAAAACACACACAAACACACACACCTAGACACCTCCCCCCCCTCCTGTTTGTTAAGCAAATCATTGGAGGATGTGTGTGTGTGAGGAAGGATGGGCAAAGTATCTGTGTCTGTGGTGAGTGTGTGAAGGGGGTGAGTTATGAAGTATGTGTGTTTGTGTAGCATGTGAGTGTGGAGGGGTAAGGAAGTATCTGTGTGTTTGTGTGTGGCAAGGGGGCAAGTAATGAAATAATTGTTTGTGTGTGTGGGGAAGGGGTGAATTATGAAGT
>NW_024839541.1:0-1157 GCF_019175285.1 Sceloporus undulatus
GGGAAGGAAGGGGAGGCCACTGAACCCCGGCGCATACCTTCCTTTCCACAAAGGCCTCCAGCAGAATAAGCAGCAGCATCTAGGCCCTGGCAATCCCTGCGCATGCTGAGGAGGGGCATCAAGGGGGATGTTGAGGTCGCCCAGGACTAAAAGCCTAGGCAAATCCAGCAGCAGCACAAAGACCAGTTGTGTCAGCTCCGCTGGGGAATCTGTTAAAGAACGGGACGGACATTAAACCCACAGAATCCCCAGAGTTTCCCTAGTCTTTAAGCTGAGGCTAATACATTTGATGTGGTCCATCGTACGGATAGGTATCCTGGCCAAAGCAAGATTGTCTTTATGGACCAAAGCGACGTCCCCTTACCTGCTCACTGATGGAGAACCTGGCTGGTAAGGCCTGATCCCAGGAGGCTGAGCTCTCATCACCCAGCCAGGTCTCCGTGAAACAAGACAGGTCAGCCTCTTGGTCCAGTAGGAGATCATGGACTATGTGTGTTTTATTTTTGACTGACCTGGCATTGCACAAGAGCAGGGAAAGGTTGTGTGGTTGGTTTGGTATGCTCTCCAGCCTGTTACCCAGGCTGTTTTAATATAAATTTTGGAATCAATGATAACCCTTGGATGACCCCTGGCCAGACTCCTAGCTTGTCCGCCATTACGGGCAAAGCGAGAGGACATGTACACCTCCCCTAGGGGAGCAGCCCCATTAACATCTTAGAAGGTCTGGGAAGTCGCATGAAGGGATTATCTTAAGCCAGGAAGAGTAAAATATTTGCCTTCCCTGAAGCTATCACCCCCTCCTCAAGTCTGTTGTCCGAACAACTTAAGTCTTAGATATTATCAGATCCAGACATCCAGGTGAAAGAAAGCAATTAAACACCTTTGTTCCGATCACCAAAACTCTCTACCCTCAGGCGAGATTTCGCCCTTAAAAGGTCCCCACTTTGGCTGCTCAGTGCGCCATTTACAAGGTCTACTTACTCCACGTCAGTCGGACCTCTGTTCTGGTAGCCGGCATTTCTGCTCACTCCCAGGTTGCGGAGCAGACTTGTCTCACTGTCCATCACCACTCCATTCGCTTCCCGGAGGGAATCTACATTCTGGTAAGCATCACCCTTAGTAACGCCTGAAATCTGTTCCTATTTTCCAACCCTAAT
>NW_024839542.1:0-1156 GCF_019175285.1 Sceloporus undulatus
GATGGTCTTCAACTCAGTTTTGAAGCTGGTTAAAGAAGTGATGGCTCTTGCTTGTGGAGGAAGAAGGTTCCAGGAGTGAGGGGCAGCGAATGAAAAGGGGCGAATTTGAGATGGGGCAGAGGAAATCCTGGGCTGGGACAGCAGACCTTGACTACCAGAACGGAGGGCCCAAGTGGGAAGGTGAGGAGAAAGAAGGTCTGATAAGTAAGGAGGGGCCAGCCCATGGAGGGCTTTAAACGTCGAGAGCAGGAGCTTATATTGAATGCGGAAAGGGAGGGGGAGCCAGTGAAGGGATGCCAGCACAGGAGAGATGTGGTCAGAGCAGTGGGCAGATGTGATAATGCGTGCAGCTGAATGCTGGACAGAGATTAAAGGACGGAGGAAGCCCAGCCAGGAGAAGCCTTGGAGGTATCCAGTACTGACCCAAAAATTCCCACCATGTAAAAATACAAGGATCAGTTCTGATATGGGTGGTATAAGGGAGACCTTTCCAATAGGAGGCAGTTTTTGTTCATCTCTGGAACATGATTATGTACTGAAAATGGGGTAAGTCATGTAAAAGTGTTTAAAATCTGAGCAAAAGATAACTGGAGTTTATTCACTTAAAATGCCCAACTTAGGTTCCTAAAGGTAGAATTGTACCTCATAAAGGTACTATTATATGCCCTGGGTGTACTGTAAATTCATGGTGACATTTGTCAGTTTTAAACTACAGTGGTGCCTCGGGTTACGAAATTAATTCGTTCCGCGGCTAATTTCGTAACCCGAAAAACCTTCGTAAGCCGAATTGCCATAGGCGCTAATGGGGAAAAAAGCCGCGGCTCTGCCGCGGCTCCATTTAAAACAGCGCCGGAGTTTTTTCGTAACCCGAAAAAACTTTCGTAACCCGAAACAATAAATCCCTATGAGATTTATTCGTATCCCGAAAAATTCGTAACCTGGGTATTTCGTATCCCGAGGTACCACTGTATGAAATAAAATTCTTTTCTCCAGAAAAAAATATATCCAGAATTGTGGATATCCAGTTCAAGTTGAAGTGCAATTAAAGTTAATTCTATGTTGTTAATAACAACAAGAAGAAATAATAAATATCCCGTCTTTCTTCCCCTCCCCCCAACCACCATTTGTGACTTGTGGTACCTTATAACAGTTAAAA
>NW_024839543.1:0-1156 GCF_019175285.1 Sceloporus undulatus
TCATTTCACTCTGGCTTCAAGCCTAGCTATCTGGCTAGAGACAGATTTGGCTGCCTTGGTGGATGACCTCCGCAGGGAGCTGGACACGGGGAGTGTGTCCCGTTTGGTTCTGCTGGACCTCTCAGTGGCTTTCAAGACCATCAACCATGCTATCCTTCTGGGCCGCCTGTTTGGGATGGGACCTGGATTCCAATCTTTCCTGGAAGGGTGAACCCAGATGGTGGTGCTGGGGGTCTCCTGCTCAATGCCCTGGCTGTTGGCCTGTGGATTCCCACAGGGTTCTGTTTTGTCATCTACATGAAACCCCAAATGCAACGCCTCAGGATGCCGCTTTCATGCATGCACTAGAGTCAGTATTAAGGACTCTTGTACTAAAGTACTGTATAGGTAATTTTCTTTTGACTATTTACTTTCCTATTTTAGATGGATTTCTTTGCAACAATAAACTACTTTTTTTTAACCATACTATAGCATCCTGCATATTTTTATCCTGTTTATACCAGGAGTTCGTGTTGCAATGGGGCATGCTGTACTCTGCTTAACATAAATACCAATATTTTCCAACTTATTGCTGACTCTTTCTAGCAGCCACTTCCCATGGTTTCAAGGATTCTTTCCTAGCCTTCCCTGGAGAGGTCACCCCTCCAAGTATTAACCAGGCTTGGTGCTACTCAACTTTTGAAATTGGTTAGTTCAGGGTGATATGGTAATCCAAAGTAAACATGAACTCTCACAAGCATCAGCCTGAGCACAGACCAGCCAAGATTTGCAGACTCACTTGACATATCAGGAGCAAGGGTCAACTGGAAATCATCTACATGTGTCTTCTTCGGTGTTTCACCTGCAGACAGGAATCGAACTCAGGACAACTCCTGCAGTCTCAACAGAAAGAAAGCAAAATCAGTTTGTCACAGTGACTCTTACAGGAGCCCACAAAACTAACAAAGAAGAGAATGCAAACACAAAGAGGGACAGCAGATGTTTCTAAGGCCAATAGCCCTGATTTCAATTGTTAGTTGCAATCAAATTAGGCCCATTAAATCAATGAGAACTTGTAAAGCCAACACTTAAGCAATTTTTTTATTCAACAGGTTTAATGGATTTAATGCGTGACACAGTGTTTTACTGTTGACTAGGACTAGAAGAGACAAGGGTT
>NW_024839544.1:0-248 GCF_019175285.1 Sceloporus undulatus
TGTATTTTTGTGCTTGTAATGCTAACAGGTCTGCCTTGTTTTAACAACGATAGTGATGATGATGATGATGATGATGATGATGATGATGATGATTATGATTATGATGATATTGATATGAGTCAACTTCTGAGGCATGCGCTCACTGTTTCTGTAGCCGAGACAGTGTGACTTTCCAAAGTGCGTTTTCTGTGTATTTTTGTGCTTTTAATGCTAACAGGTCTGCCTTGTTTTAACAATGATAGTGATGA
>NW_024839544.1:348-1156 GCF_019175285.1 Sceloporus undulatus
CCGCCCGCCCACCTCCTCCTCCTTCTCTTCTGCATGGCCGCGTCACTCGCATCAGTTGCCCGGGCCGCGGCTGGCGGCAGCTCGTGCCCACGAGCGTAGCTAAATAGAGGAGCTTGTGGCCAGCCAATGGCAGAACAGCAGGGGCAGGACTGTTTCCAGCCCCAGTCTGCCATTGGCCAGCCTCAAGGAGGAGGTGGAGACTCAGAGGAGGAGGAGGAGGAGGAGATGGAGGAAGAGGCGGAGGAGGCCTCTGGGCCAGGGGGAGGGGAAAGGGCTCCTTCCTGGCGCCACATGGCTCCAAGGAGGAAGAGGAGGAGGAGGAGGAGAGGGAGGTGGTGGTGAGTGATCCCGTGTATTTTTTTTTTGCAAAGTGTGGTTTTTTCAACGTGTGTTTTTGGTGTATTTTTGTGCTTTTAATGCTAACGGGTCTGCTTTGTTTTAACGATGATAATGGTGATGATGATGATGATGATGGTGATATTGATATCAGTCAGCTTCTGAGGCATGCACTCACTCTTTCTGAAGCCGAGACAGTGTGACTTTCCAACGTGCGTTTTCTGTGTATTTTTGTGCTTGTAATGCTAACAGGTCTGCCTTGTTTTAACAACGATAGTGATGATGATGATGATGATGATGATGATGATGATGATGATTATGATTATGATGATATTGATATGAGTCAACTTCTGAGGCATGCGCTCACTGTTTCTGTAGCCGAGACAGTGTGACTTTCCAAAGTGCGTTTTCTGTGTATTTTTGTGCTTTTAATGCTAACAGGTCTGCCTTGTTTTAACAATGATAGTGATGA
>NW_024839545.1:0-528 GCF_019175285.1 Sceloporus undulatus
AGGGAAGGAGAGATGTAGATGAAATAGATGAGGAGAATGACAAGAGGGTAGATGTAGATGTGGATGAAATGGATGGGGGCTCTGACAGGGAGGACCCCTTTGTATTTGGCTGCCAGGGATGGGAAATAGAAGGGAGGAAGAAAGGGGAAGCTGTCATTCCCGTGAAAGTGGAGCCAGGCTCTCTTCTTCACCCTGGAAGTGCAAAGGTTCAGGATGCGTTCAGAGCCCCACTGAGCATGCGCAAGGGTCCCAACTCGAATCGTGAAATCCGCATGGTATGCACCGGTGTGGTAATACAATGTGCTGTTAGGAAAGATTGAATTAGGGGAATTTTAATTAGCTCAAATTTACGAGAGGCGTGTCCTAACAACGCACGCAGCGGGATCGTGTCCCTATGTGTATACCAGAGGTCATCTAGTCCAACCCCAAGAGACAGAGACTTTGAATGCCAATGAAGTGCAATTAAACTATGAACATTTATTAAAGTCACACAACAAAAGGGATCACACACGCACACACACATTCAAT
>NW_024839545.1:628-1156 GCF_019175285.1 Sceloporus undulatus
AGGGAAGGAGAGATGTAGATGAAATAGATGAGGAGAATGACAAGAGGGTAGATGTAGATGTGGATGAAATGGATGGGGGCTCTGACAGGGAGGACCCCTTTGTATTTGGCTGCCAGGGATGGGAAATAGAAGGGAGGAAGAAAGGGGAAGCTGTCATTCCCGTGAAAGTGGAGCCAGGCTCTCTTCTTCACCCTGGAAGTGCAAAGGTTCAGGATGCGTTCAGAGCCCCACTGAGCATGCGCAAGGGTCCCAACTCGAATCGTGAAATCCGCATGGTATGCACCGGTGTGGTAATACAATGTGCTGTTAGGAAAGATTGAATTAGGGGAATTTTAATTAGCTCAAATTTACGAGAGGCGTGTCCTAACAACGCACGCAGCGGGATCGTGTCCCTATGTGTATACCAGAGGTCATCTAGTCCAACCCCAAGAGACAGAGACTTTGAATGCCAATGAAGTGCAATTAAACTATGAACATTTATTAAAGTCACACAACAAAAGGGATCACACACGCACACACACATTCAAT
>NW_024839546.1:0-1156 GCF_019175285.1 Sceloporus undulatus
TTGTCTTATTTAAAATTGTTTTGTTGTCCGAGCCCCACTCTGTAATCTTTTGATATAAACATTTTAATTTAAAAAATGAAATAGTATGCTTAAAATTGCAGCTTAAGGCCACAATTCTATGCATACTTAATTTGCAACTAAATGCCTCTTAACATTATAGTGCAAACTTCCCATTAAACATAAACATGCATAGAACCCGGCCTCAAGATCATTACATTAGGAGCAGAATTTCTGGGAATCCAAAAAACTTCATGACTACATCCTGTTTTGGCTGGCAAGATATTATATCAAGGCTTATTTTGTCCGCTGAGATTTGTGGGGCTTATTCCGATGGTCATCATCCTGCTGGTTGCTCTTTCCCTCTGGCTTTACCAGGTAAGCTCCAGTCCTCTTAGCTACTAACATTTTAGGGAGTCCTTCTCCCAGTCTGATTTCAATTAATTATTTTATTCCTAGGAAGCCCTTCCTGGCAGAAACTAGCTAAGTTTCTGCAACTGGCCGCATGATTGAGAAGTGGCAATGGCAGATTTCTCATTGCTTTTACTATAACTGTCCCCAGGCCATGCCTCTTTGTTGGATCCTGTTTCAGGTAAATCAGGAGGAGCCGTTCCTCTTTGAATGCAACTGGGGCAGTGTGCAACCAGCAGGGGCCCTTTCACACTACTAATTTATAATGGGGCAGATCCTATTTTAATAGCCATGGCTGCATCCTATAGACCTGAGCTTTGTAAACTGGTAAGGCACTGAAGCGCTCTGGCTGAGAATTCTAAATGCTCCTCCCGAAACTACAAACCCCAGGATTCCACAAGACAGAATCATGGCAATTAAAAAGTAGTAACTGTGTATTGCGAAAGGGCCCCAGGCTACACTCTCCTGACCATTTCCCAGCAATGTCAATCCAGGCTTTGACTCTGCCTGCAATGCAGATGATGGCAGGTTGCATGTGTGCTCCAAGGCACATTGAACCTAATCTACCCAGTACTACCATAAAGAAATATCAAACCAACGCCGTCACCATCACCTTGCTGGTCTGAATTGGTGTACAAGACTGAGGTGCTTCTGAAATCCAAGCTCAGGTTTTTAAAAAGCTGCAAAATGCCATGAAATTCAAAAGACAGGGCTAAGACTGTCGTCCCAAGATTGATGCAAGGTTTTG
>NW_024839547.1:0-1156 GCF_019175285.1 Sceloporus undulatus
TCCTCTCACATTATTGTTATGGTTTCAAACTGTTTAATTGATTTTATGTATGATATGCTGAAAACTCATTGTATAGGCTGGAATATCAATAACTAAGGAAAGTAATTATTGAGTAAAATAAATGAGGTGGGATTATTTGCATTAGGAAGTAAAGGCCCCATTCCCACTGGGCAAAAAAAGCGGCTTATATTGCTGCGATTCTGACTCAGATCTTTTTTCTGAATCGTATTCAAATCTGGTCCCTCGTTCCCATTGAGAAAGAGTGCAAACGGACTCAGGGTTTTTTTTTGACCCATGTTCTTGTTCCCATTGAAATTTTCTTGGTTGTAATTTGAAGTGGACTTTTTTGCTCCCCGTTCCCATTGCCCTTCCGGAACCTCTTTTTTTAAAAAGCAGCTGTCAATCAAGTGCCTAAGTGCTTGACGTCACAGCCAATCAGTCGCTTAGGTGCTTTTCCCCTCCGGGAAAGGAAGAAGGAGCCTCCATCCCCCAAAGTCTCTTTGCCTCCCAGCCTCTCCTATGTTTTCCTATAGTCCCTCTGGGGAAGGGAGAAGGAGCATCCATCCCCCCAAGTCCCTTTGCCTCCCCAATTGCTCCCTGGGCTGTCTGGGGGCGATGAAGCAGGTATGTGATGCAAAGCTGATCTGTGTTCAGGCGCTCAGACAGAAGCAAATAAAGGAAAAAGAAAAAAGAAAAAATAGTTGTTAAAAATGGTGTTCAATAGGTCTCCTCACACATCGGTCTATGAATGTGGACCAGGGGGGAGGTTGCAGGGGGGGCATAATGTGTTTGCTGTGTTTGGAGGTCAATGTAGCTATTTGCTGTGTTTGGACACCTGCCAGAGCACCTAGGTGATCGAAAACTTATTTTTTAAAAAAATAATTTTTTCTACACACGCGATTGCCTTACCCTGCTTCCCACACCACCGGGGGAAAGGCTATGCAAATGGGGGGAAATGGTGCCGGTAATGCAGGAAAGAGAACAGAGTGGGTGACACCCCCAGGCCAGCCCCTTGAGCACTGCTCCTCCCATCCCCAAGTTCCTGAATCAGACACCCTTGTTGTTCCCATTCATTTGAATCTGACTCAGGAGGCGCAGAAAAAACCTCTAAAAATATACACTCTTTTTAAACCAATTTATCCACCACTGATTCGGG
>NW_024839548.1:0-1156 GCF_019175285.1 Sceloporus undulatus
GGAGGAGGAGGTCCACAGGGCTGAGAGAGGGAAGGCAATGGGAAAAGATCAGTGCCAATGGCCATGGAGGGCAGAAGGAGACAATGCCTAGGAAACTCCTCTGAGTCCCAGCCATAGGAATGAGTGGCAGGAGTGAGTCCAGGGGGCTGAGGGGGTCTCCTTTCCCAAAGGGGGAGGCAAGGACCGGTGGGACCCTCCCCAGCTTTGGCCCAAAGGGAGGGTTTCTTTCCTCACTTCTCTCCCATCCCCCAAAGCCCAGCCTCCCCACTGGCCCTGAGTCCCTGCCTCCCCTTCCTCAAACCCCCACAGGCCCCTTCCTTCCTTCCTTCCTTTGCCCCAAAATGGAGGGCCAGAGGCACAAAGGGACATGCAGCCTTCCTTTTGGTCCAAGGCACCTGGCCTCCTTCTCACTCTGGAGCCTCAGGGAGAGAAAGAGGAGCCTCTCAGTTCAACTGAGGAGGCCTCAGAGAAGGTTCTGGAACATTATTACCAATAGTCACAAGCAGCACAAAATGGCCAATGGAACAAAAAATGACCGCCTCTGCCTCAGCGCTTGGCAGTTCACAGTTTGAGGCCTTCAGGGAACCCAAAATGGAGGATGAAAGGGCCCCAAAGTTGGAAGGGCCCCAAACAGGATTTCTGATCCTAAATTGAGGTTTTCCTGATGGCACCCGATGGCTGTGACAACACAAAAACAGGATTTCCAAACCTTAACAACACCTAAACATTTTCCTGATGCTATTAAAAGGAGAAACCTGATCCTCTCCTTAATTATAATCAATAGTGAAAGATGTTAATATTAATATTAAGAGTGCCCATCGTCCACAACCCAGCTCAGGCCTTGACTGCTCAGGAAGGCCAGTCCAGCTGTAGGTGGCCCTCTGTCCATCCTCCTTTCCTTCTGCATTCCTCCTCTTTTCCTCAGCATCAGATTATTTCCCAAGAAGTGCTAGAAATAAGGCACTTTGAATCCGCTTTAACCGCTCAGTGCTATGGAATCCTGGGATTTTACCTTTGGGACACTTAGTCTTCTCTGCCAGAGAGCTCTCATGCCACAACAAACTACAAATCCCAGGATTCCATAGGGTGCAACCAGGAGAGTTAAAGCGGTTTCAAACTGGATTATTTCTGCAGTGCAGATACAGCCTGAGTCGGT
>NW_024839549.1:0-336 GCF_019175285.1 Sceloporus undulatus
CCAGTTGCCCCAGCCTAGCTACGGGCCTGGACCATGCTATTGGGAGCCACCATCTTGAGGGGGAGAGAGGCCAGGCCTGGAAGACAAAGAGCTGATGTTGGAGACGCCCAGGCTTCTTGTCCTGGGTGACTTCAATATCTCCCTCACGGCCAGCCATGTTCCATCCGGTGCGGCTCGGGAATTCATGGAAACCATGGCGGCCATGGGCCTGTCCCAGCTGATACAGGGTCCTACGCATTGTGCGGGTAATACTCTCGATTTGGTCTTCTGTTCGGAGGCGGAGAATCCGTGGGTGGAAATTGCTAATATTTCCCCCTTGTCATGGACAGATCATTT
>NW_024839549.1:436-1156 GCF_019175285.1 Sceloporus undulatus
AGAGGGGTTCGCGGTTGGAAATGACGGCGACTCTGTTGATGCCCTTACCGGTATTTGGAATACCGGTCTTTCTGGGGCTATACACAGAATCGCTCCCAAGTGTCCTCTCAGGCCCGCTTCCAATCGTAAGCCTTGGTATACGGAAGATCTCCGGGCGAGGAAGCGGGTTCTGCGACGACTAGAGTACCGTTGGCGGAAACACCTTTGCTTAAACGACAAGACTCTCCTAGACCGGTTATTGAAGGACTACGGAGAGGCAATACGAGCAACAAAGAATTCGTTCTATGGTGCTCGTATTGCGTCCGCTGAGTCACGTCCGGCAGAGTTGTTCAGGGTGGTCAGGGAGTTAACACAGCTCCCTCCTGCCCTGAACCAGATCCTTGAACCTTCTAAGGCCTGCTGTGACCTTTTTAATGACTTTTTTGTGGATAAAACTTCTCGCATAAGCGAAGGTCTGAACGCCGACGTTAGTGCAGAACCTAGGGTAGAAGTGTCCAGAGCCTCCGCGGACTATGTTACACTGGATCAGTTTGAGTTGGTGAGCACCGATGATGTGGACAAGATCCTCGGAAGTGTTCGGAAAACAACCTGCTCTCTTGATCCCTGCCCCTCGTGGTTAGCGGCCCAGGGGGGACCGGTGGTAACGACATTGTTACACCGGATAATTAACACCTCTCTGAGGGATGGGCGATTTCCATCGGATCTTAAATTGGCCATTGT
>NW_024839550.1:0-1156 GCF_019175285.1 Sceloporus undulatus
GGAGGACCTAGAGATTCCTAGAGAGAAGGTATTAATCAAAGCCGCCACTACGGAGGGATGAAGGTGTATGTTTGCACTGCGGTCCCCTGCCTGGCTTACCGGTGTGGGCGTAGGAGACGGGGACCCTCCAGAGGGAGACGTGGGCCGAGACGGAGGCCAGGTACTTCCCGAAGGCGAGCGGGAGGATGAGGCGCGGGTAGGTGGCGGGCGGGAGCTGGGCCGGGGAGGCTGGCGGGACGCGCCAGGCGCGGAGCAGCGGCGGGAGCAGGGCCACCAGCCCCAGCACGTGGCACAGCGAGACCGTCACCGGCCGAGGGAAGCCGCCCAGCAGCACCTTGTTCACCACGTTCCCGCCCGCGCTCAGCCCGTACCAGGCCAGGCACAGCGCCGGCACCCGCAGCCCCAGCCCGGCCGAAGGGGGCGGCGAAGGGCCGCCGGGACGAGGAGCAGGAGGGAGAGAGGGCAGAGCGGGAGGAAAGGCCGAGGGCGGCGGCGCGGGAGGAGGAGCAGGCGGAAGCGCCGCGGGCGGCGGCGAGAGCGCCATCTCTGCGCCGGCACTGCTCTGGCAGCTCCCCGTTCCGCCTGGCGACGGACGCGTCACTTCCGGAGGACTGCCAGAAGCCAATGCTCGAACTACGGAAACTGAGAGGGACTCCCAATCAGCCTTACTTCCGGTCTGCCTGCGCACGCAGAAGCCCCGCCCCCTGGTCTCTGGGGACAGCACTTTTAAGCTGCCTCCACACTGCAGAAATGATCCGTCTCAAGGCTATGGAATTCTGGGAGTTGGAATTTGTTGCGGCCCCACAACAAACCTCAGCCCCCAGAATTCCATAGCCTTGAGTCAGAAAAGACTCAAAGCGGTGCCAAGCCGGGTTATTTCTCCAGTGTGGGTGCAGCACCAGTATCCGCCGGCTACCTGACTACTACTACTATCCGCTGGGAAGGTAGTGCTTCTGAGCTTGTCAAGAGCAACACTGCCCTCTTCTCCCCGTAAAACGGCCAAAAGAGAACCACCTCCAGAGCCAAAAATGTGCTTTTGTAATCATCAATTGGCCACTTTGAGGTAGTTTGAACGGGAGCCAGCGTGGCCCAGTGGTTTGAGTGTTGGGCCGCGACTCTGGGGTCCCGCGTTCGAGTCCCACCTTGGCCATGAAGC
>NW_024839551.1:0-1156 GCF_019175285.1 Sceloporus undulatus
AGATGGCAACTGCAAGTGATCTTACTCAGAGTCAGTCATGTGGTCTTGACCCTTGGGGAAGATCCGTACCTCCACTGGGCAAGGAAGCCAAGTTGCCAATGCTGCTGTCCCATCCTTACTTCATGGTCCAAGTGTTCCCCGCTGGTATTTCCCACCCCTCAGGTAGCCCTGAACTTCCCTCAAATAGGGTAGCTGCCTCCCAGAACAAGACTCCCCATATCCATGCTGCCAATTCAGAGGAAGGTTCCCCGATGTGAGGGTGAAACGCACTTACTGCCCTCAGTTCAAGTCCAGCCTTGTCAGTGAGGGAAGCACCAAAAACCTCTGAAATCCCTTGCCCAAAGTGGACCGGATGGGAGATGCAACAACTTGTAGAGTAATCACCTCTCCAGGTAGCACCTTTCCACTGTCATCTGAAGGCCTCAAAAGTAGCTGCTGAGCACCTGGCAAATCTGAGGTCAGTGGCATCTGCGGGCAGGCAAACACCTTCATGGCCAGCCTCTCCCCCTCCCTGAAATCCCACTGGGAATCCCTATCAAAAAGGAAAAGACAAAGGTGAACAAAAGCCAGGGAAGGGGATCAGAGAAAGAGAGGACTAGAAGTGGAATAAGAGAAAAATAGAGAGGCCAGGGAGTCCACAATCCAAATTCCAAATTGATAACAAGGAAACTTCTGCTGGATAAATCCAAAACATGTGGGCAGGAAAAAAGACTGACCTCCGGAGGGGAACTGGAAGGTCCTTTCATTTTATTTTCATTTTTTATTTTTTGCTGCCCAATAGGAGCAAAGGGGAGGGCCAACCCATACTACAAGACGTTCTGACCACTTCCCGCTGGGAAAAAAAAAATCCTCACTGCCACCATGACCATGGTACAGACTTTCCAATAAGTTCCAGCCTGGGTTCAGTCAGACTTGCTATCAGTCATCCATTATCATCTCTGCAGTCTCCGTCCCGCTTGCTTCATTGTTACCATCTCCCAAGTAATCTAAGGCTCTCATTTAGCTCCACTAAGTGGGATGGGATGCTAAGCATTGATTGTGTACCTGGCTACTTCCCTGTTCCAGAATCATAGAATCATAGAATCATAGAGTTGGAAGAGACCACTAGGCCATCCAGTCCAACCCCCTGCCATGCAGGAAATCCAAATCAAAGCAT
>NW_024839552.1:0-1156 GCF_019175285.1 Sceloporus undulatus
TAAGAGTCCAGAAGCCTCACCAAAGCCACACTCCAGTCCTTAGGGCTGGAGCGTGGCTTTGGTGTGGCTTCTGGACTCTTAGGACGCATGCATCACTGAAACACCATACCTCCACTGTGACTCGAAGCAGCTTTATTTTGGCTGTCTGTAACAGGCCAAAGAATCAAAGAACTGGACAAGACCACAAGGACCATCCAATCCAACCCCCTACCACTCAAGACACAATCAAAGCACTCCTGATAGATGATCATCTGACCTCTGTTTAAAAAGTTCCAAAGAAAGAGATGCCACCACACTCTGAGCCAGTGTATTCCACTGTTGAATAGTTCTTACAACCAGGACATGTTTCCTAATGTTAAGGTAGGATACCTTTTCCTGTAGTTTGTAGCCATTGCTCTGTGTCCTAAGACCTTATCACATGGATGCATTTAACATGGTTAAAACTTTTCTGAAGTGTTTCAGAAGCACAAAAGTGTGATTGTCTGTCATACTTCTAAAACATCATTGAGGTGTCCTACTTTTCTTCTGCTGTCAAAGCATTCACAGAGACGCCATTTTTTTGAATAACAGGATCATCTGTTATTCAAAAAATGGCTTCTCTAGGAATGCTTTGACAATGGAAGAGAAGCAGAATGCCTCAGTGACATTTTAGAACTGCAATGGACCATCACACCATCATGCTTCTGAAACACTTCAGGAATGTTTTACCCATGGTAAGACCCTGTGTGATAAGGTCTCTAGTCTCTGAAGCAGCTGAAAACAAGTTTGTTCCACCCACAATATGGTATCTATTCAAATATTTACAGATGGCTATCATGTCACCTCTTAACCTTCACTTCTCCAAGCGAAACCTACTCAGCTCCCTAAGGCACTTCTCATAGGGCATGGTTTTCAGATATTTCTCCATTTTGTTCACTATCCTCTGGACATGCTCCAGATTGTTAACATTCTTATTGAACTGCAGTGCTCAGAACTGTATTGCAGGTGAGTCCTGACCAAGCAGAATAGAGTGATACTGGCCCAAAACAGAGGGGCCAAAAGTGGTGCCTTCAGGCCAATCCGAGGGTATGGCATTGAGATGACACATTCCCCCAGATTGGGCTGAAGCTGTGCCATGGCCACCTAAGGCACACCAAACCTGGTGCAAAAAGGAGCG
>NW_024839553.1:0-1156 GCF_019175285.1 Sceloporus undulatus
CTCTCAGACAGCTGGAGGTTGGGAAAGGGAGCAGAGAAAGCCCCCCCTGGAGGGTGGAAGCTCCACCCCTGGCATGTGCTCCCGCCCCCAGAGGGTGGAAGCTCCCCCCTGGCTTCGGCACCCCAGTTGTCTGAGGGACAGCAACCTGGCCCCCGGCTCAAAAAGGTTGCCTACCCCTGCTGTAGATTACAAAAAGGATATGAAAATAGCCTTCTTATTCTGAAATATGTAGTGCAATGAAGTGTTGTTTTTTGCTGGGTGGCTGAACAGAAGAGAGGGAGGAAGCAAGTGGTGGTTCTCACACATTACAGCCAGAATAGATATCAGCAATGCTTTGAGAAGTTACCTTTTTGGACTACAGCTCTCAGAATCCCCCAGCCTTCATAGTTTGTGGCCACACTGACTCTGGGAGTTATAATCCAAAAGGCTCAATTTTACAAGCTCCGGTTTTAAAGCCCATAATGCAGATATCTTGCTCAAGCGCAGCAGATTTGGATCTTCCAATTGTTTTTATATTGTGAATAGTTTAATTCTATTTTAATGTCAATTTTCTGTATGTTTTAACTGTATTGTCTTTTAAATTGTGTGCTGCTTTGAGTCCTAATTTTGGAGGAAAGGTGGGGCACAAATGTTGTCATTGTTCACTTGTCAGTGCTGGTCTCCTCACCTGGGAGCCTCAAGTGTGCTGCCTTGAGTTCTACTGAGGAACAGTGAGATAAATAAATGTAAATTAAATAAATTAATGAAAAATACTTAATAGCATTAGTGGCAAACTAGATAGATTTCCTGTAAGGAATCCCATTTGAATACATTGGTAATGGTTGTTGTTGTTAACTGCCCAGTTCATGGTGACCCTGTCAATGAGACAGCTCTAAGAACCCCTGTCCTCAGACTCTCTGTTCAGGCCCAAGTTCTCTCTGACTGAGACTAGCCACCTAGCATGCGGTCTTCCTCTCTTACTTTCACCTTCCACCTTTCCTAGCATCATTGTCTTTTCTAATGATTCATGGTGACCCTGTCAATGAGACAGCTCTAAGAACCCCTGTCCTCAGACTCTCTGTTCAGGCCCAATCGGGAATCGGGGGCACTGCGCTCCAGTGGTTCCGGTCCTACCTCTCTGGGAGGTCCCAGATGGTGCAGCTGGGAGACGTGTGCT
>NW_024839554.1:0-1156 GCF_019175285.1 Sceloporus undulatus
TACTGCCTTTCCTGTTGCAAGAGGGGCTGCAATTAGGAGCCTGACAGATATCCCTCTCCCCTTCCATTCACCCTCCTATCCCAAAAGGGCTGGAGAGCATACCAAACCAACCACAGAACCTTTCCCTGCTCTTGTGTAATGCCAGGTTAGTGAAAAATAAAACGCACAGTCCATGATCTCCTACTGGACCAAGAGGCTGACCTGGCGCTGGGTGATGATAGCCCAGCCACATGGGCTCAGGCCTTACCAGCCGGGTTCTCCGTCAGTGAGCAGGTAAGAGGACGTCGCTTTGGTCCATGAAGACAATCTTGCTTTGGCCAGGATACCTATCCGTAAGATGGACCACATCTTGGAGCCCAAGATGCAGAGCTGGACTCAGTAGGGAAAGGTAGGAAAGGAAGACTCTAGAGTGTGTGCTTGTGTATTTTCCTCTGCTGTTCTTATGGCTGGGAATGGAGCTGAGGACTAAGGAGAGAAGAAAGGGTCAATTTTGGGCAAATTCAGAACTTCTGTGCATCAGAGTCCAGTGTGTTGAAACAGTAAAGAACTTTATTGAGAATACATAGAAGGAATTCAGTGTTTAAACCAGAACTACCCTCCCGAATCCAAAGACTATATTGAAACCCTAACACCTAAAACTCCTCCCTCTTCCAAACCTAGCCCCCACCTCCAATTCCCACAGTCTATGCCCCACAGGTAACAAGGCCACCTTTGTCATTCCCCAAACAAGCCCTTTCTGTCAATACCTGCCCCCAACGTTCTTCAGGCAACATCCCATGCATTGCAAAAGCTATAATTCCATAACTATTCTAGATAGCTCTAACAAATTCCAGCCCCCCATCTACCTCACCTATACCACGACCCACAATCCCCACCCGAATTTATAAACTAAAGAAATTAACTATACTATTAGCAATTAATACCTAAAAATAACAAAATACAACTTTAAAACACAAACAGACATATCAACAGACAAAACTTACAAACAAAATCACAAGGGCCTTTTCTTAGCACCACTGGATTGAAAATATATTTTTTGTATTCATTATTGACAATAATAATGTTAGTTCACTATTGGGATTTGTGTGCCTTCTCTCCTGTGTGGCCTCTCTGATGTGCCAATAGGTATGACTTTGAAGAAAAACCTTTCCCACAA
>NW_024839555.1:0-434 GCF_019175285.1 Sceloporus undulatus
TATGCGTGTACTATGATATGGCTAATTCCCTGGATTAGAATATCAGATAAACCACTGTTAAATCTAGAAGGATTTAATAAACTATATGGATGGCATGGATATCTATGGTATAAGAGAGTCGAGGTGAACCGTCAGTTTGAAGACCATGCCATCAGGAAATCATTAATAAACGTTTGGAAGAAAGTAAAACAAACATTCTATAATCAAGTGCCTACTTGGTTGTCACCCCAGGAGGCTTAGAACATAACTCTTCCCTTAGAATCCACCACTCCTCTAAAATATAAAGAGTTAATTAAATGGCAGAACAACAGACCTTTATTGAAATCTAGCATGGAGTTGGCTGAGGAAGGTATTAATTGCCCATGGTTCCCTTATTTGCAGTTAAAGGAAAAGTTCTTGGTGGATGGAAAACAATATGGGTTTATGATCAAAAA
>NW_024839555.1:534-1156 GCF_019175285.1 Sceloporus undulatus
TGGTGGATGGAAAACAATATGGGTTTATGATCAAAAATAATGAATTGGATGAAATTATTTTTAAACCAGAGAAAGGTATGATTTCTAAATTATATAAACTATTTCTTTTTAGAGAGATGGAACAAGAAACTATTAAGGAATGCACATTAAAATGGGCAAGAAACATAGGTCACACTATAAATTTAAATGCATGGGAAAGAGTATGGGGAAGAGATCTTAAAATAACTCTGTCTATGGACATGAAGGAGAATTTATACAAGATGGTGCATCGCTGGTATTTAACCCCATGTAAACTGGCAAGAATCAACAAAGGAAAGGAAGGAAGATGCTGGAAATGCATGGCTAATCAAGGAACATTTTATCATATGTGGTGGCTATGTCCCAAAGCAAAAATATTTTGGAGGAAAATACATATGATAATTTTAAAAGTGCTTAAAAGACAAATAAAATTTGAACCTGAATTATTTCTTTTGAATATGGTGGAAAGTAAAGAGGACAGGAAACACTTAAAATTTATCCTCTATTTAGTAACAGCAGCAAGGATGGTTTACGCGCAGAAATGGAAAGATAAAGATGTTCCTTCCTTAGATGAGTGGCTTATGAAAAGTCTGGAAATGTTAGA
>NW_024839556.1:0-451 GCF_019175285.1 Sceloporus undulatus
TGTTTTACATTTCTTACGCCTGTTACAGACAGCCAAAATAAAGCTCCTTCGAGTCACAGTGGAAGTATGGCGTTTCAATGATGTATGCGTCCTAAGAGTCCAGAAGTTGCACCAAAGCCACACTCCAGCCCTCAGGACTGGCGTTTGGCTTTGGTGTGGCTTCTGGACACATGCATCATTGAAACACCATACCTCCATTGTGACTCGAAGGAGCTTTATTTTGGCTGTCTGTAACAGGCCTTAGAATCATTTAACAGGTACTCCATGTACCAGCTGTTTGTTCTACCCGGGAACTTGAGCAGGAGGGGAAAAATTAATCTTGACCTCTCATCTTTATAGAAAGTACAAAAGAATAGAACGTGTTCTAAAGACTCAACAGAGCCTTCACCACAAGAGCAAACCCGTTCATGATAGGGGATTCCTTTGAAGCGACCCTCTAGCACCGCTGAGG
>NW_024839556.1:551-1156 GCF_019175285.1 Sceloporus undulatus
TTAGATATATTGAATGATACTAAACCATAAAACATAAGCCCAAGGAGGATGTTTGTTTGGCTATACAAAATGCAGAAAACAAGACTGTTCATTTAGTTTGACACATGATCTTACGTATTTTAACAGCAGAAAAAAGAAACTTAGCCACTGTTTCTGTTTTACATTTCTTACGCCTGTTACAGACAGCCAAAATAAAGCTCCTTCGAGTCACAGTGGAAGTATGGCGTTTCAATGATGTATGCGTCCTAAGAGTCCAGAAGTTGCACCAAAGCCACACTCCAGCCCTCAGGACTGGCGTTTGGCTTTGGTGTGGCTTCTGGACACATGCATCATTGAAACACCATACCTCCATTGTGACTCGAAGGAGCTTTATTTTGGCTGTCTGTAACAGGCCTTAGAATCATTTAACAGGTACTCCATGTACCAGCTGTTTGTTCTACCCGGGAACTTGAGCAGGAGGGGAAAAATTAATCTTGACCTCTCATCTTTATAGAAAGTACAAAAGAATAGAACGTGTTCTAAAGACTCAACAGAGCCTTCACCACAAGAGCAAACCCGTTCATGATAGGGGATTCCTTTGAAGCGACCCTCTAGCACCGCTGAGG
>NW_024839557.1:0-1156 GCF_019175285.1 Sceloporus undulatus
CGGCCCTTCTTATACACGGATTTTTTATACACGGATTTAAGCATACACGGTTTGAAAATGTTCCAAAGAAGTATAAATTTACCTTGATGTTGCATTTTTTATTAGGGACACCATTTTGCTATGTCATTATACTTAATGGGACTTGAGCATACACGGATTTTGTTATACACGGGGGATCTTGGAACCAAACCCCAGCGTATAACAAGGATCCACTGTATTACATGAGAGGTGATCACACACAATTTTGGGCAATGGCAAGCTATTTTCGGGCAATGGGAAGTCAGTTTGAATGCAATTCAAATTCACGTAAATTCGCCGAACTAGCGAATTCACGTGAATGTGTTCTGGCCCCACTTTCTTTTCATTCAAAATTAAGAGAAATTCCTCACATGTGATAAACTCCTTTGATACTAAACTGTACATATGAAGTTTTGATTCTTAGGAAAAAGAATTGCATGCCTTGTGCTTGTTATTCTGTATATAAGGGTTCGGTACTTGCTGTTGAGTTTAATTGAACAACTTCTCCTGATGCATGTTGACAAAATAGTTTTCTGATTTATAGTAAGAATTTATTTCCATTAAACCACCACTTTGTTGTTCATTATGAAGACAGGTGGTTTGAACAGAGACTGTGAAATATAGCACTTAATGAAGACATAAAAAGATAAACAGTATGCTATCTTCTTTAATATTTGTGGAGTAAGACTTTTTCTCTATAACATCTCAATCAAACAAACAAGACACAGACTTGTACCTCCAAAAATGTCACTTACCTTCTGCTCCCTGATTTTTTACCATCTTTCCTTGACAAATAAGCCAGTGTATTCCTAAAGCGAGCAAACTGATTTTTGTGTCTTTTGGTTGGCCTAATCAGGGTGTAACTACCTATGTATTTTGGATTTTGTAATCATTTGAAGAGCAAATAGCAAAGCAATAGTAGTAGCAAGTACATTTCTATACCCCTTATCAGTGCACTTAAGCACTCCCTAAGCTGTTTACAATGTGTAAGCCAATTGTCCCCAACAATCTGGGTACTGTACTCATTTTAGTGACCTCAGAAGGATGCAAGCCTGAGTCAACCCTGAGACCCTGGTATTGAACTCACAAATCTTGTGGTTTGTGAATGAGTGGCTGCAGTACAGGGCATTTAACCACT
>NW_024839558.1:0-1156 GCF_019175285.1 Sceloporus undulatus
CAAAGGCTGCAGACAAATCGAGAAGAATGAGAACAGAGTAAAGGCCATTAGCCTTGGCCTGTAAAAGGTCATTCGAGATCTTAGTGAGATCCAAGTACAGTCTGTCTGTTTCACGATCTGACTGGGCAGTAGGTATTTTTGGATCCTCTTTTTCCCATCTTTTTGAAGATGGGGACAACATTTATCCTCTTCCTGTCTGCTGAAATTGTTCCTGTTCTCCAGGAATTCTCAAAGACCATTGCCAATAGTTCTAAGATTATTTCTGCCTATTTTCCTTTCTCTCTTAGAAATAAGAGGTAAAACAGGTGTCATAGCAAGCATTGCCAGAAAGAATCTCTTAATTCATTTCATGAAAGTTTATATGCTGTTATTTAAGTTCTCAATAGTTTACAGCAGTGCTTCTCAGGGTCTCTGACATGGAAAACCTACTCCTCCCCCCCCTTCCGTAATGTGCCAGGAACTGATATTTGTGTCCATTGGCTAAAATAGTTTCTTTCTTTCTCTAAAATTCCCCATGAACCAGTGGCTAATGATTAGTGGACCACCACTGGGAGTAACACTTGTTTACAGCATAACATCATTAAATGAGATCTGATTATAAAATAAGACACTGATCCATTTTATCAGTTAAATTTTGTTGCAATTATGCCATTCATATACATTCTTCTCTTGTTATGCATATACATGCAACATTAACACATTAATGAATTGAACTTATGGCTAAAAAGACATCTGAAAATTACTTAAATGAACAAGAATTCTAGTAATTAATATACAGGTTCTGTTTATCTGGATTTTTTCCTTTTTGTCTTTCTTCATGAAAATTAGCCAGCTGTTACTTTCCAGTCACAGAAACATGTTAAACAAAAATACTACTTTGGCATTTCTTGGTATATTTTGGCATTGCAGAAACATGCACAACTATTATACTGTATGATAATACCTGTGGATAAGTTGGGGGCAAAACTTAGGACCATGTAACAAGGGATGTAAAGGGCAACGGGAAGGAAAATATGCTGCCAAAGTACTTATGAAATTCTGGCAGGCATAACTGTTTTTGCTCACCCTAAAGGCTGGATGGATGAGGAAATAGTGGCTGTATGATGTGCGGGAATGGTGACCAGGCTCAGGAAGAGCTAAGAAAGCACACACATCA
>NW_024839559.1:0-1156 GCF_019175285.1 Sceloporus undulatus
AATTTTGAGTGAAAAGAAAGTGGGGCCAGAACTCATTCATGTGAATTTGCTACTTCAATGAATTTACGTGAATGCGAATTGCGTTCAAACTGGCTTCCCATTGCCCGAAAATAGCTTGCCATTGCCCAAATTTGCGTGTGGTAGTCTATCACGCAATAACGTTAAACCCCATGATTGCGTTTGGATTGCCATGGGATTATACTTCCAATTTCCATTGTCTGATAAACTCCTCTGACAACTGCAAGATTGGCAGATTGGCAGGTCAAGGCTCAGGTGCCGCGCGACGAAGTGAGCTTCCGTCACTAGTCCCAGCTTCTGCATACCTAGCAGTTCAAAAGTATGTGATAGTCTAAGTAGATAAATAGGTACCACTTTGGCAGGAAGGCAAGAGTGTTCTGTGCAGTCATAGTGGCCACATGATCCCAGAGTTATCTTTAACAATGCTGGCCCTTTGGCTTAGTAACAGAGATTAGCACCGTTCCCTAGTCGGTTACAATTCACAACTAGAAAGTTTTGTCAAGGGAAAACCTTCACCTTTTACCTCTAGCATTGCATGTACACTAAAGAACTGCAAAAGGGTTAATTGCAACTCAACTGCATGAAATATTATATAGTAATTGCATACTATATAAGATTATACAATAGAAATCAGTGAAAATATTATCAGTTGGGGGGAGTAGACATTACTGAAGAGAGTGTCAATGCACTCCCACGCCCCCAAAAGACTCCAACACCTTCCTCCTGTGCAGATCTGTGATAGAGTCAGACATTTGCCTTTAAGGTTGTTAAGATAAGCCAAAATCTTCTGATTTGTGTGTGTTTTCTTATAGTCCCAAATGAATGTACTCTGGGCAGCCCTGATTCCCAAAGTGTAAGAGCACATCCACACTACCCCATATACCGATCAAGCAGAATAGTTTGAGAGTTGCAAATGATAAATTTTAATACCTCCGAAGTCAGGAAGACAGGCAATTGAGGCAAGATGTTTTGCTGGACAAGCCAGATAAGCCATTGTCACCCCAGCATTGCCAGACCAACCCATCCTTTACAATTCAGATTTGATTTCCTTTGATGTAGGACAAACACCTTTGCCTTCAGGCTAGATTTTACTTATAAAAGATCCCTAAAATCCTTTGTCATATCCAATGCTGCCTTC
>NW_024839561.1:0-1156 GCF_019175285.1 Sceloporus undulatus
ATGGGACTGTGGGCCCCCATGACCTCTGAGCAAATCTATGGGAGACGTTGCCTGAAATCGCATTGGAGGAGTCTCTGGCTGGATGGCCATCTCTTCGGAGGACTTGGAGGGCAGAATGGGGCTGACTGTTTGGCCCTTGGGGCTCCCTTCCAGCTCTAGGAGCCTATGAAGTCTACCTTACAAGGCTGTTGTGGTAGTTAATTACAAGACAATTACTACACAAGAATGGCCACCTTTTAGCAGCTTACAATAAAAATATCCACACAATACAATAAAAACATGTTTCATGATATTCCAAACCCTAACCCTAACACTCCCTTCCAAAATAAAATACCATTAAATTACTGTACAGTTATTGAAACAGTTATTAAAAACACGGATAGTAGCCAAAACCCAATGTTTGTGAAGAAGAAGAATAAGGCTTGTATTAAAATTCTCCTTCCCATTTCTGATCCCTTTTAAAACCCATGTTCCCCAGAAGGAGCAGAGCTGTGTAATAGGAAAACCCTATCAGAAAAGAGACACAAAAGACACACAAAGACACACTTCCTTCCTTTTGGCCCAAGGAGTGTGGCCTCCTTCTGACTGGAGCCTCAGGAGAGAAAGAGGAGCCTCTGTTCAATTGAGGCCTCAGAGAAGGTTCCGGAACATTATTGCCCACGGTCACAAGCAGACAATAAAATGGCCACCGGAACACAAAATGGCTACAAGAACACAAAATGGCTGCCTCTGCCTGATCACTTGGCAGTTGATATTTGAGGCCTTCAGGGAGAGAGAGAGAGAGAGAGAGAGAGAGAGACTGAAGGAGGTCCTGGAGGGAGGGGGCCTTGGGAGATATAGGACCTTCCTGAGATATTTGGGGTTCACTTCCTAACAAAGGGGTTTCTGGCCTCATAAAGGATTTGGGGCAAACTGGATCTGAAAGGCAGTAGTAGCCTTTTCTCTTGCCAATGGGATTTACAGTGTATTCCCTGGACTGGATCTCCCAGCACCCACATGGCCAGAGAGAGGAGGGGTCCTGCCCTGCAGTAAGCCCCTCCAATCCCTCTGAACCGAGGACTACAACTCCCACATCTTCTTGACCAGACACATTGTCCCTTCCTTCCTTCCTTCCTTCCTTCCTTCCTAGCTGGGTTGTGAAGTGTGATTAAGCCCT
>NW_024839562.1:0-1156 GCF_019175285.1 Sceloporus undulatus
GAAAAGAAAGTGGGGCCAGAACGCATTCACCTGAATTCGCTAGTTCAGAGAATTTACGTGAATGCTAATTGCATTCGAACTGACTCCCCATTGCCCCAAAATAGCATGCCATTGCCCGAATTTGCGTGTGGCAGTCTGTCACGCAATAACATGAAACCCCATGATTGCGTTCAGATTGCCATTGGATTCTACTTCTGATAAGCCCCTCGTGTCTCAGGCTGTTGCCTCACTGTCCCTAATGGTAGGGCCAGCCCTGTTCAATCAGCCTAAAGGCCACTTTAATACAATTGTAGTAGCAACATTCCAAGCATCATTTAAGGAGGTACATGGCAGGCTTCTCAGGTTAGAAAACACAAGCGTCATCCTGTGAAAGTAATGTACTCATCCTGAAAGAGAGGGGAGAAAGAGATGGAAAGGGAGGAAAGACAAGTAGAGATGTTTTTTGAAACATGCTCATGAGAACCACAAGTGCTTGAACCCCATCTGGATTTGGCTACCACATTGGGCCCTTGATTTCATCTCATGCTATACGGATCAGCCCCTCTCTTTTGCAATACCAGGTACATTAAGTCACACTGTTGTGGCCCCATCCAAGGAGCAATTAGGGATAGCGGCACACAGGATACGGACTCACTAATGATAGCCGCGTTGTTTGTCTCTTTGCGAAAGCGGAATTTCTTCAGTTGCTCCTTCAGCTCTGGATCCACGTCACACACAACCAGAGAATCTGACTGCAAAAGAAAGAGCAATGCGGGGTTTCGTCTCGTTTCAGGATTGATTGATTGATTGATTGATTGATTCAATAGCCTGCTATTCTTCCAAGATTGTTGACTCACAAGAAACTGAACAAAGAGACAAAAAACCTTTCTCTCTATGTATCTATTATAAAATTAAACCTTTTGACCTCAGGGAGGACGCATGGAAAAAAGAGGGAATTGTTTAGCATTGTAGTGTATATACGGATGTGTAAGTCTAGAAACTTTAGTCAAAAGGTTGACCCAAAATAAACCTGACTTATCCCTGGGCCAATGTGAATGTGCGACTTTGTGGTATTTCCATCAGTGTGGATGCACCCCTAAGAAGCAGCCATTTAAATCTGTCCTGGGTTGATACCCATTGGTTCCTCTTCAACTGCCATGCCACCCATTGTCCAAAA
>NW_024839563.1:0-1156 GCF_019175285.1 Sceloporus undulatus
AGTTGCAGTGTGTTCTGGGGTCCAGATATCACAGCTTGGCTCTATTCCAGCTCATTGCTATGGAATTCTGGGAGTTGGACTATGCTATAGGACACATCCTACATTTTAGACTTCTGCCTTGAAGGAATTTCAAAAGTCCTCATTTTTTGTAAGATGAGCACATGTCCTCCTTTTATAGGACGTGTCCTATGTTTCAACCTTCGGGCCTGGATGACTGTAAAAATGTCTTCCATTTTTGGTAGGATAACACACATCCTCCTTTATCCAGGATACGGCACACATTTCAGCCCAGGAGCAATGTCGGAACATCCACCATATTATCAGGGTGACCAGACATCATCCTTTATCCAGGACATATCCTACATTTCTACCCAGGAGGAATTTCAAAACATCCTGCTTTGCCAGCCTTTCCTAGAGGCTGAGAGTGTGTGACTTACTTGGCTAGTGGGTCTTCTTGGTTTGTTCAGAGAGTTTGCCTTTGCCGGCCTTTCCTTGAGGCTGAGAGTGTGTGACTTCCTTGGCTAGTGGTTCTTCTTGCTTTGTTCAAAGAGTTTGCCTTTGCCGGCCTTTCCTTGAGGCCCCCCCCCCCCCCAGAATACATATTCACACACTCACACACACACACGTACAACCGGGCATTGCTAATTTGTTGCAAGGGAAGGTCATGGTAACGTTAAAACCAAGCAGGAATGTAGAGAGGAAACAGTAACGGGCACGTTGTATCGCGATTGTTAATGTTCATGAGCTGGCTCTCCAGCTGTTTACCGGGCTGTCATGACGTGACCTCCCCTTTCACCCCGGAAGCGTTTAAGGTCACAACCCATGCAGGGCACCACTGAGCATGTGCGAGGGGGCCGATACGAATCGGCCAATCCTCATGTTGAGCACCGGTGTGACCAAACATTCTGCACTGAATGCACTTCGTGCGAATGCGTATTGGCCAATTTGAATCCTGCCAATTCGGAGGGGCTCCCAGGTATGATGGTATTGTGCGAAATAACGTGAATTCGAACCGCCCAGTGCTGAAGACCCCCAGTTCCAGACTCATCTGATAAGGGCCTCTGTCAACACTTACTCAGTCAGCAGTAAAGGTGGGGGAATTCTTTAACTTTTTTTCCACTTTAAAACCTTCTGTAAAATTCGCTAAAAAAGCAAT
>NW_024839564.1:0-1156 GCF_019175285.1 Sceloporus undulatus
AGGGAGCAGGACCCAGAGAAATGGGTTGAAATGAGAGGAAAAGAGATGCCACCAAAATGGCGAAGGGCCTGGAAACCATGAAGCCCAACAAGGGAAGGCTTAGGGAGATGCTGGGTCTGTTTATTCTGGAGAAGAGAAGGTTAAGAGGTGATTAATAATAATAATAATAATAATAATAATATTTATCTATATCCTGCCTCTTCCGTTTGGGGATCGAGGCGGATAACAGCAGAGTTTATACAGTGCACAATACATGAACAATAAAACCCACAAAGCCCTGACCCAACCCTCCCTATAAAATCGACATAAAACATAATTAAAATATATCATAGTACAGGGTTATTCTACAATCTGCGAATGACGCGGAGATATAATAAGAAGGACGGATGCAATCGGTTCTGGGCGGTGATCACTTGGGGAATGCCTGCCGGAAGAGGAAGGTTTTTGCCGCCTTCTTAAAGGCCTCTAAAGATGTTAGATGGCGGATCTCCTCTGGCAGGACATTCCAGACTTTTGGAGCGGCAACAGAAAGCGTCCTCCGGGAAGTGGATACCAGTCTGGTTTTCTTAGACTGCAAGAGGTTCTTCCCAGAGGAGGACCTGAGAGTGCAGACAGAGGGAAGGATTGTATGGAAGAGGCCTTCCCTCAGGTAAGCCAGACTCAGGCCATGCAGGGCTTTATAGGTCATGACCAACACCTGATACTCTGCCCAGAAGCTAATAGGCATCCAGTGTAGGGATTTTAAGATAGATGTAATAGGATCAAATTTCGAACTCCTGGCTGCCATATTTTGGACCAGTTGCAGCTTCCAAAGGAGGCATAAAGGTTGCCCCATGTAGAGCTCATTGCAGCAATCGAGATGAGAGGTGACCAGCAAATGTACAACCGTTTCTAGGTTTTCCTGTTCCAGGAAGGGTCGCAGCTGGCGCATCAGCCAGAGCTGATAACAGGCGCTCCTGGCTATCACATCCACCTGGGATGACAGCTGAAGTGACGGGTCCAGGAGCACCCCCAAGCTATGGACACAGTCCTTTAGGGGAAGTCTGACCCCGTTCAGAACTGGAGAGCTTATCACCATTCCCGGATTAGGATTGCCTATAGCGAGTACTTCCGTTTTATTTGGATTCAGTTGAAGTCTATTTTCCCTCATCCAATC
>NW_024839565.1:0-1156 GCF_019175285.1 Sceloporus undulatus
ATGCAGATACAGTGAAGTCAGAAGAGCAGCATTTTAAAATATATATCCACAATATAAGGCAGGCACACAATTATTCACAAAAACATGATCTCAGGAGAGACTTCACATGGTCCGGCCATTCTTGCTCTTTTCTGGAAATAGCTTTCAAGAAGGATATTTGTCCATGCTCTCATTTTGCAAACCCTGTGCCCTTTGATAATCACAGCTTTTCAACTGAAAAGCTAAGTTTGTAGCTAATATGACTGCTTTAAATTGTGTGGGGATAATGCACGGTGATATTTTATATCTCAAATGCTAGAGCTATCTGCCCTGGAGTTGTTAGATATATCTCCTTCACAATAGCAGAAAGAGAGCAAATTGTAAAAAATAGTCAAAATAGCAAAACAAAATGTATGCAAGGGGAAAAATGGACCACTGACTAGGCTTTGGAGGCAGTAGAAGTAATAACTTCCTCTGCCTTAAGCAATTCCATTTTTTTTGCATGAATTATACTGGTAGAAGCTTTCCCAATGCAAGCTCTCCCATTAGGTGCAGAGTGGGGTTGTCGCTTCAGGGAACTGATTTGGGCAGTCAAATATTACTTTGTTACTTAGTTATTACTCCTCCTTCTTCTAACTTTATTTATGTCCTATTTTTCCCCAGCAGCTAACATATTTAAAAATGTAAAATATTGGCAGTTTACAGACCGCCCTTTTGGGGCGGCCTGTTCCCGCCCCTTTCCCCACCAGATCAGGGCCTCAGCTGCCACAGCGGCGGCATCTGAGGCCCCGATCCGCCGCTTCCCCATGGCCTGGAAAGGGGTGTCCTTGGGGCTTCATGCTGTCAGAAAAAAAAAAAAGCTGGATGGCACATTTTCATTGGCAGCATTTTCCAAAGCACGGAAATCCACCACATTTATGGAGCAGGTTTGTTCACCCCTGCAACCAAGTGCCAAGAGGGAAAAACAATGGCACTTATCTGGTAGGGCAAGACCAGTACTATAGATGCGTCTGTTATGTGCCAATATTACATACTATATTATGTACTAGGAAAAGCAATAAGAACTGGGTCAAAGAGTCACACCACTTTTTAAATTTTTAAAATCTCTTTTAACATACACACACACACACTAAAAATAGATTTAGAAAATTAAAAAGTAGTGTGATTCTTTGACCCT
>NW_024839566.1:0-1156 GCF_019175285.1 Sceloporus undulatus
TCAATATATTCCTACATAGGAGAAGCATTCTATGTATTCCTAAATGGCAGAAGTATTCGATGTAACCTTGCATTGGAGACGAATTGCTGCATGGGAGGAACATTCTATATATATCTGAATGGGAGAAGTATTCTATGTATTCCTGCAAGGGACAAACATTCGATGTATCCCAGCATAGGAGAATGATTCTATGTATCCTAGCATGGGAGAATCATTCTATGTATTCCAGCATGGGAGAATCATTCTATGTATTCCTACATGGGAAAAGCATTCTATGTATCAATGTATGGCAGAAGCATTCTATGTATACCTGCATGGGAGAACCATTCTATGTACTGTATTCCTACATGACAAAAGCATTCTATTTATTACTACATGGGAGAATCATTCTATGTATTCCTACATGGCTGAATTATTCTTTCTATTCCTACATGGGAGAATCATTCTATGTATTCCTACATAGCAGAATCATTCTATCTATTCCTGCATGGGAGACTTAATCAATATTTTCCTACATAGGAGAAGCATTCTATGTATTCCTAAATGGCAGAAGTATTCGATGTATCCTTCCATTGGAGAAGAATTCTGTGTATTGCTGCATGGGAGAAACATTCTATATATATCTGAATGGGAGACGTATTCTATGTATTCCTGCAAGGGACAAACATTCGATGTATCCCAGCATAGGCGAATGATTCTATGTTTCCCAGCACCGGAGAATCATTCTATGTATTCCTACATTGCAGAAGCATTCTATGTATACCTGCATGGGAGAAGCATTCTATGTATTCTTACATGACAGAAGCATTCTATGTATTTCTACATGGCAGAATCATTCTAAGTATTCCTACATGGAAGAAGCATTCTATTCTATCAGATCAAGTTTCAGACCAAGGATTCAGATCAATGTACAGACCAAGGATTCACATCACGGTTCAGATGAAGGATTCATATCAACATTCAGACACAGGTTTCAGATCAAAGTTCAGACCAAGGATTCACATCACGGTTTCTACCGAGGAATCAGATCAAGTTTCAGACCAAGGATTCAGATCAAGATTCACACCAAGGATTCTTACAAAGATTCAGATCAAGGATTCTGATCAAGATTGAGACCAAGGATCATAAAAGTGTAAGATTTCCTATAAGTGTAAGT
>NW_024839567.1:0-1156 GCF_019175285.1 Sceloporus undulatus
TTTGCAGGATAAAGAATCATGAGAATTGGAAAGCAAAGGCCTTAAATATGGAAGGCATGCTTTTCCCTTATATGACAAAGAAAAAGCAGATTCCCTCGATTAACAATCATTGTATTAGACATGGGTTGTTTAGGATTTGGAACAAGTATAAAGGTCGGATAGTTATGGGATTCCCAAAATGGGCCTCGCCTTAGAAGCCATTTGCAGAACGAAAATGGAGAGAGAAGGGATTTGGATTATTTATGATGATCTCTTAAAGTTTCAGGGTGAAGAAATAGAAATTAAAACACAAAGAGTTTTAAATTTACAAGGATTTAGTTTGAATTGGTTTGAATATCAACAAATATACTCCAAAACGCAGCAAGACCTAAAATCATGGGAGAAAAAAGATGATAGTTCAGAGCTAGAAAAGCTTTTATTGATCAAAGGATATCAAAAAAGGTCTGATGGGTAAAATATAAAAGGTGTTGCTAAACTGGGACTCAGAGCAAGAAATAATCAAGGAATCAATGATAAAACGGGGCAAAGACTGTGGTCACACTATCAATTTAAATCAATGGGGAAAAGCATGGAGTCAAAGCATTAAATTGACAGCGGCCCAAAACCTTAGGGAACATTGGTACAAGATGAATTTCAGATGGCATCTAGCACCAGCAAAATTGGCTAAAATATATAAAAATACAAATAATATATGCTGGAAATGTAACAAAGCTATAGGTTCCTACTTCCATTAACCCTAAAGCTTTGTTATTAGGGATGTTTGAAGGTAATCTGGATAAGAAAAATGAGAAAACCTTAATGTATATGCTTTCTATCGCCAGGATCCTGTATGCAAAGAAATGGAGATCGAAAGAGCTGCCCAGTCTTGAAGGATAACTATTTTCACCAAATTCAGAATTATAGTAAAGGGTAAACCGTTCCAACAACTAAGTAAACCAATAGATTTCTTCCAGCATGCTTTCAGAGAGAGAAAAGTAATCATCTCTTTAACCTCTAACAGAGTATCCCAAGATCTAGCTGATAATAGCATCTAATTATATCACCCCATTTCTTCTTAACGTGGTCTAAGACTTTGCACCAGTCCTTAGGAACAGTCTCCCAGGAGCCTTCTTTAATCCTAAAGGAGAGTTTATCCATTTGTATCATTTCATATAAG
>NW_024839568.1:0-1156 GCF_019175285.1 Sceloporus undulatus
ATATAAAGTTTTTTTAAATGGTGGTTAGAAGAATAAAATAAAAACAGAATCCTCATTTGAACCTTGTTTGTCTTTTTCTTTAGTATAAGTGTTTTTATATAATGAATAAAAGGCTGTTGTTGGTTTTTGTCTCTGTGTGTGTTTCTAACAAACTGTGTCATAAATGTGGGTCTGTGGTAGAGAATTTAAAAATGGACATGTGTGTGTTTTATGTTGTTTATTGGAATTGCTTTTTTGTTGTTGATATATGAAAAACCATGGCGCTTAGTTTAAAAAAAATATGACTCTAGAGTATTATGTTTTACCTTGAGAAAATGGCTGTGTGGCTGTGTGTTTGTGTGTGTGAAGTTGGCCGGCTACAGTGTGTGAGCGTGTGAGTTTATAGGTTTGTGTGTGTTCCCCTTTCCTTTGATATATGCTGTGAGTTGGACAAATCCTATTTTAAATTGCTGCTCAGTTCAGGATATGAAGATAAGAGAATCCCACCAGAAACAAGCGAAAAGGAGGAAATATTAATAATGATATGAGGGCACAAGAAGCTGAAATATAGACAGTTATATAGATGTTCTTTTGATGTTAAATGTTCTTTTGAGGTTAATGTTAAAAGAACAAGAGGGGGAGGATGAAGAAGTGGTACCCCCTCCATATATAGTAATAGATAGCAACTATAAAAAAGAGAGAAAGAGATGGCTTAAAAAAAGGATTTGAAATTGTAAAATATTTATATGGATGGTATAATTTAAAGGTACACATAAATAAAATTTCCTGTTTGGGATAAAGTTCAAGACAAGGGAGCAGAGGCTCCATATTCGGCTTTAAAGATATAAAAATATAAAATGCATATACAGAGCTTTCTATTTTTTGTTCTTTCTTTTGTATTTTTTTTAATTTGCTCATTATAATGTTCTTTTCATAATATAGGAGGTACCAGGAATCTGATCTATTGTTGCCTCAACAGGTTTTGTTTAAAATGCAAAAGATATTTTTCTGGCTTGGATACTGTATAACTCATTTGACAGTTTTATTCGAGCTTCTTATTCAAGTACAGTCAATTTAATCATTCAGTTTCTATGTCCTCCAAAATGCTTCCTGCTTGCTTCCTGCTTGCTTCAGCTGTTCCTGATTTTCAGCTCCTGGTTATACTTGCTGCTGCTGC
>NW_024839569.1:0-1156 GCF_019175285.1 Sceloporus undulatus
CCTGGAGAGAAGTGACCAGTGGGGTCCCACAGGGCTCTGTCCTGGGGTCAGTGCTGTTCAGCATCTTCATCAATGACTTGGATGACAGAACTGGGGGCATACTCATCAAATTTGCAGATGATAGCAAATTAGGAGGAGTAGCTAATACGCCAGAGGACAGGATCAAAATTCAAAATGACCTGAAGAAACTAGAAAGCTGGGCCAAAACTAACAAAATGAAATTCAACACGGAGAAATGTAAAGTACTGCACTTAGGGCAGAAAAATGAAATGCACAGATGCACAATGGGGGACACCTGGCTGAATGAAACTACATGTGAAAGGGATCTAGGAGTCCAAGTAAACCACAAGTTGAACATGAGTCAACAGTGTGATGCAGCAGCTAAAAAGGCCAATGCAATTTTAGGCTGCATCAATAAAAGTATAGTGTCTAGTTCAAGAGAAGTAATAGTGCCACTATATTCTGCTTTGGTCAGGCTCCACCTGGAATATTGTGTCCAGTTCTGGGCACCACAATTCAAAAAGGACATTGAGAAATTGGAGCGTGTCCAAAGGAGGGCAACTAAAATGGTGAAGGGTCCGGAAACCATGTCCTATGAGGAACGACTTAGGGAGCTGGGGATGTTTAGCCTGGAGAAAAGAAGGTTAAGAGGTGATATGATAGCCCTGTTTAAATATTTGAAGGGATATCATATTGAGGAGGGAGCAAGCTTGTTTTCTGTAGCTCCAGAGAACACAACCAGGAGCAATGGATGCAAGCTGCAGGAAAAGAGATTCCACCTCAACATTAGGAGGAACTTCCTGACAGTAAGGGCTGTTCGACAGTGGGACAAACTCCCTCGGAGTGTAGTGGGGTCTCCTTTTTGGGGGGTCTTTAAGCAGAGGCTGAATGGCCATCTGTTGGGTATGCTTTGATTGGGATTTCCTGCATGGCAGGGGGTTGGACTGGATGGCCCTTGTGGTCCCTTCCAACTCTATGATTCCATGATTCTATGATTCTCTCTATCTCAATCTGCTTGTGTATGTGTGTAGGGGCCTTTGAGTTGTTGCTGTTGACTTATGGTAACTTCATGAATTACATAAGATTTCCTTCTTCTGAAATATACCTACAGTGCGCAATATTCATTGGCAGTCTCTCATCCATATTCTAATTAAGG
>NW_024839570.1:0-1156 GCF_019175285.1 Sceloporus undulatus
TTTGAAAGCTACTTAAAAAGCAGTGGTTGGTCTAAATGGCTCCTAGGGTTCCTTCCAACTATAATTCTGTCATTCAGTTGAAAAAGGGCTGAAGTTTTCCTGTAGGAAGGAATTGGAGACGTGTTTGGTGCTTTTTAGCTTCAGCAGTGATAGGAAGAGGGCTGGATGCATCATGGCTCGTCCCCCTGCTTTCTGACAACTCTGGAATGGCCATGTTGGATGGACTGAGTAGCTGAAAAGGTGGATTTTTAGGCATCGCCTGATGTACAATGTCTACTATGGCTTTGTCCAGATGGAGGCAAAGAAAGAGAGATCACACCCACCTCTAAATCCTGTTCTCTTCATATATCCCCACCCGGCAAGTTTTACATGCACCACCCTCTGCTTCCAAAGCAAAATTTTTGCAATTGTGAGATCCAGAAACATGTTATTATTATTTTTTTTAAAAAAAGAGAGATCTGTTAGGCTGCAAACGTCTCAGATCAGTTCCACTAAAATTGTTCCACGCCATTGCAAAACACACAAACACACAGCCCTGATAGAACGGGATGTGGCCATGGAACAGTGTCATCCTCCTCCCAGCTCTGAAGCAAATGTTCAAATTGACAGCAGTTGTTAAAAGAGCCAAAAAGTTGATTTTCTAGATAGCAACTTGCTCAGATGGTTGACCAAAGGCAACCAGTTCCATCCTAACGCCATAGGTGACAAAATCCGGGACATGCTGCAGCCGGCTATAAGGCGAGGAAAGCCCAAAGTCCCTCTGCTTCGAATGCCCACTGGCCCAAGCGGAAGTCTGCCCAGGTGCCGTAACAGATGCCATGGGAACCCCTTGAGGTTAAGAGGCAGCCAAGTGCCGGTGGAAGTACAGCCCAAAGAGGGCAGCGACGATCTGGCAGGCCGAAATCCACCAGGTGAAGAAAGAGAAGAGTCCGCGGTAGAAAAGTGGGGTAAAGATGGTGCCCAAAGTCCCAAGGGCCCCTGTGATGTGCTCCACAGTGGCTTGGACCTCATCTTTCTCAGTCTCATCTGGGGAGGCGGCAGGGATGGCATGCAGGGCCGGGGAGGTAAGGGCGGCTTCGGGGTACAGCCCCCAGGAATATTCACCTAAAAAGGGGGGAAACATGATGAAGAAACAGGCAGAGGCCCCTCCTATTCT
>NW_024839571.1:0-1156 GCF_019175285.1 Sceloporus undulatus
CATGAGGGACAGGGATCGAGAGAGCAGGTTGTCTTCCGAACACTTCTAAGGATCTTGTCCACATCATCGGTACTAACGGACTCAAACTGATCCAGTTTAATAGAGTCCATGGAGGCTCTGGATACCTCTACTCTAGGTTCTGCGCTAATGCCGGCGTTAAGACCTTCGCTTATCCGAGAGGTTTTATCTGCGAAGAAGTTGTTAAATTGGTCACAGCAGGCTTTAGAAGGTTCAAGGATCTGGTTCGGGGCAGGAGGGAGCTGAGTTAGCTCCCTGACCACCCTGAACAACTCTGCTGGATGCGACTCCACGGATGCAACACAAGCACCATAGAACGAATTCTTACATGCTCGTATCGCCTCTCCGTAGTCCTCCAAAAGGCGGTCTAGAAGAGCCTTGTCGGCTAAGCGTAAGTGTTTCCGCCAGCGATGCTCTAGCCGTCGCAGGACCCGCTTCCTCGCCCGGAGATCTTCCGTATACCAGGGCTTTCGTTTGGAAGCAGGCCTGAGAGGGCACTTGGGAGCGATACTGTGTATAGCCCTAGAAAGACCGGTATCCCAGATACCAGTCAGGGCCTCAACAGAGTCGCGTCATTTCCAACCATGTGCCCCTCTAAGGCTTCCTGGAACCTTTTGGGTTCCATCAGCCTTTGAGGGTGGACCATTCTAATAGGTCCACCACCCCCGGGGGGGATCTGGGTAGAAGCCTTGATTTTCGCCTCCACCAGGAAATGATCCGTCCATGACAGGGCGGAAATATTAGTTATTTCCGCCCACGGATTTTCCGCATCTGTACAAAAGACCAGATCGAGTGTATTACCCGCAAAATGCGTCGGACCCAAGACCAATTGGGACAGGCCCATGGCTGCCATGGTATCCATGAATTCCCGAGCTGCACCGGGTGGAATATGGTTGGCCACGAAGGGGATGTTGAAGTCATCCAGGACAAGTAGCCTGGGTGTTTCCAACATCAGCTCTGAGACCAACTGTGTCAGCTCGTTAAGGGAGTCTGTTAGCGCACGGGGTGGCCGATACACCAACAAAATCCCTAGACTGTCCCTGGCCTTCAGGGTCAAGTAAATACACTCAATGAAGGAAGTTTGACGGATATGGTTCCTGGTGAGAGACAAGGTGTTCTTATGTACCAAAGCAACACC
>NW_024839572.1:0-1156 GCF_019175285.1 Sceloporus undulatus
TTTTATGTAATGTTGCCCTTTTACATCCCATCTGACCTTGAATTTTTGAAGTTGGTTTTTAAGGTTTAAGAATAAACAGAATTAGTGACAGGATTGTGCCCCGAGGAACGCCAGATTTAAGCTCCCTTTTAGAGGAGCAACTGTCCCCAAGCATCTCCATCTGGAATCTGCTTGAGAGATAGGACCAGAACCACCACAACGCATTGCCCCTGATCCCCAATTCCCAGAATCTCAGATCATTGGCCAAGCTGTCAGGGAGGGCATTATGAGGTAGGAAGGAAATTTACATGTGGATGATGATTGGTCGAGGGACAAAGAGGAAGGAGGAGCCTTTGTGGGGATCTGGAAGTCTATTCAGATTGATTGTAGACTACTGAGGTAGGAAGGAAATTTGCATGTGGATGGTGACTGGCTGAGGCTTCTGGGAGATGAAGTCCAAAACATCTGGAAGGCTGGAGTTTGAGGACCCCTGATTTAAAGCATCACAGTGAGCTGTGATAGCTCTTACAATGTGTCCTGGGGGGTGGGTACATCAGTCTGGTCCAAGATACCCCCACCTAGCTTCAATAGTCCCATTATGCTTCTCTTCCCTTGGCACTTTCACTCCTTCCTTCCTTCCTTCCTTCCTTCCTTCCTTCCTTCCTTCCTTCTCTTCCTTTCACCTCCAGTCAGCCAGGCAGAGAGCTGAGCCAAGCCAGAAACAACCCTTTCTCTCCCCCAATTCCTCCGGGTCCAAGGAAGGCAGCAGAGAGAGGGGCATGGCCAGGATTGTAGATCCCCCCAAGGCCAGAGGACGCCAGCCAGGAGACAGCCTTCTCCCTTAACATCCCTGGCTCCCAGTGGCAGGGACACAGTGGTGAATGGTGGGTGAGGCTGTGGGCGCCACTTTAAAGGGCCCCTTCCGTCTGCCCTGGTAACAACCCTCACCCTACCGAGGACACATGATGCCAACTGGCTGGTACCTTTTTCCTTGTGTACTTTCATTTCATATGTTCTTGGACAGATCTGTGGTGGGACACTTGGAGGGAGATGGACATGGGCAAGGAGAATATCATTTGGCGAATTGGGGAGGGGAGAGATATTGACTGTGGAGCGGCTATACAAGATGTGCATGGTGCGCTAACAGGGTGAAATGTCGTTACAGTGGAAGGAGAGA
>NW_024839573.1:0-1156 GCF_019175285.1 Sceloporus undulatus
AACAAAGAGGGGGCTATAGAGATTAGAAGACGAGAAGGAAGTGGGTCAAGAGAACAGGTGGTAGGTTTGGATAAGTTCAGCAGCGAAGAGAGTTCTTCCAAAGAAACAGGGGGAAACACAGAGAGTTTATTAGTAGGAGGGGAGAGGAGATTAATGGTGGGGGCCAAATCATGAGGGGTTAACTCAGAACGAATGGTAGTGATCTTTGTAATGAAGTAATTGGCGAAGTCGGAGGGAGAAAATAATGGAGAGACAGAGGGAGGAGAGGGTTTTAACAGTGTATTGAAACAGGAGAACAAGCGCTGCGGGCGCCTCTCGTTGGCGCAGATCAATGATTTGAAGTAGTCTTGTTTTGCAATCGACAGGGCGCGTGAAAAGGATAAAAGAACGAACTTAAAATGGATAAAGTCGGCCCACTCCCTGGACTTTCTCCAGAGACGTTCGGCTGCTCGGGAGCAGGACCGGAGAAATCTAACAGTGGGAGTGATCCAGGGCTGAGGCCTAGTCATAGAGGAAGAGGAGGACACGCGCGTAGATACTGGGGCAAAGCTGTCAAGAGTTGAAGAGAGAGTAGAATTCAGTAAAGACATAGCTGAGTCAGCAGAGTCCCCAAGATTAAGAGAAGCGAAGGATGAATCCAAGGATTGAGTGAGATGGTTAAGGTTAAGAGAATGAAGATCACGGAACTGGCGGAGGACGGTATGACGGGGAGGAGGAATGTAGGTAAGAGTAAAGGAAAGTAGGTGATGATCAGATAGTGGGAAATCAGAAGCCAAGTAGTCAGACACGACACACTTGGAGGGGAGAACTAAGTCGAGACAGTGACCAAGGGAATGGGTTGGAGAGTTGGAATGGGGTTGGAGACCGAAGGAAGCTAAGAAAGAGCTGAAGCGAGAGGTTGAGGAATTCTGGGGATCGTCAAGGTGGATGTTAAAGTCACCTAAGATCAGGGAGGGGACAGTATCTGAAAGAAAAAATGTCAACCAAGATTCAAAATCTGTGAAAAACTGAGACGCTGAACCAGGAGGACGATAGATGATGGCAACCCGAAGTTGCAGAGGAAAAAAGAGGCTAATGGAGTGTAGTTCAAATGAGGAGAAGGAATAACTGGGGGGAGGAGAGAGAACCTGAAACTGGCAGGACTTTGACAATAAGA
>NW_024839574.1:0-1156 GCF_019175285.1 Sceloporus undulatus
TATTTTGCAGATTTGATTGATATGTTCTCTCTGGGAATTGCTAGGTCCTCTAGAAAGATTTTGATGGAAATTGACCATAGAGTTGAACTGAAGGATCTAGAGATTACTGGAGAAAACACTTCTCTAGGCATTTGTAGGTCCTCCAGCATGATCCTATGGTCAACTTTTGGCAGATGCTGACCACAAAGTAGTGCTGGAGGACCTAGAGATTCCTAGATAGGTGAGCTCTTGGCTAAAAAGAATTGTAATTTTTTTATTTACAGTTTTCCCACATTTATGGGGTCCTTCACCCTAACCATAGCAAATGTGGAGAGACCACAGTATAAGAAGTTGTTGTTCTTGATATATTTGCTTGGCAGCAAAGTTCTTCAGCTGAGGCTTCCTGGTGGCAGAAATAGAGGCAGTGGCAGACCCCCCTTTTTGGGCAGTCTGTAAACTGCCTAAGATGAAGGAAAAGGGGAAAGAGGGAGGGAGGGAGGGAGGGAGGGAGGGAGAGAAACTGGGCCATTTTAAAAGCCCCTGAAAAAAGTGGCATGTGTGGATAGTCCAGTGGTTCCCAAGCTTTGGCTTCCAAATGATTTGGACTTCAGCTCCATAATTCCTGACTGTTGTCCAAGCCGGCTGGGGCTTCTGGGAGCTGCAATCCAAAAGAAATGGAGGACCCAAATTTGGGAACCAATGAGGATTAATTAGGAGTATCCTTGCCAAACTGGTACAGGTAAGATGTCATTTAAACCAGACACATGGTTCATCTTTTAGGTTTTTTCATGTATTTCCTTTTTCCCTTGGTGACTTACCTTATATATTCAACTATATGTCAACATCATGCATAAGTCAAGGGCATGTTTTGAGGCTGAAATTATGGATTTTGATATGATCCATGGACCTAAGGATTGGAGTAACATTAGCAATGTCTTGTTTTGTTTTGACAAGTGAATCAAGCATCAGTCTAACATAGCAATCTCATGCCTGCTTATTCAGAAGTCCCTGTAGGTCTTGGAAGGGTGAAACACTGATAGGCTAAGTCTGTGGCTAATATGTGTTTTTGTTTTGGCTTTTAAGCTGATAACAGAGAGAGAGAGAGAGAGGAGGGAAAGAAAGTTGCACACTTTCTAAATAGTCCCACATTGCTGAAGTCATGTTTCATCATGCTCTT
>NW_024839575.1:0-1156 GCF_019175285.1 Sceloporus undulatus
TTAAATTTGTCATCCTTAATTAACGTATCATTCAACCTCCATGCCCACTCTTTTTTCAACTGTTGGGTTTCTAATAGTATCTCAATTTGATTGTGATCTGAAACCACTCTAGGAGCTATTTCCATACTTTTTATTCTTGAAATTAGTTCTTTTGACACTAAAAACAAATCTATTCTTGACAGAGAATTGTGGGTACCTGAAAAAAAAGTAAAACCTTTCTTTCCCCCATATAGGTGTGATCATGTGTCCACCAACTCAAATTCATCCATCATTTCAAAACAAGTACTGGGGAGTTTGCCTTGATTATTTTTAATTTTTTTCTTTGATTGTCTATCTTGTTTTGGCTTCAACACCCCATTAAAATCTCCAACAATTATCATTTTGTTATTTTTACATTTAAGTAGTTCATTAATCAGTTTTTTAAAGAAAGAACTTTTATTTTCTAACGGGGCATATACATTGATTAATTGTAACTTTTCCGATCCCGTATCCACCTCTATAATTATACATCTACCCTCTTTATCTTTATAAGTTTCTACTGCATCAAGCCTTCTACTGACATATATTGCCACTCCTCTTCTTCTCTTCTTTTCATCCGCAGAGCAAAAAAACCTTCCCAGCTTTGGATTCCTTAAATATCTTATTTCGTTCTGTCTAATTTTTGTCTCTTGAATACACACAATATCTAAATTATTTTTTTCTAGATAATGGAACACTTCTTTCCTTTTATAATTCTTATTTAGTCCTCTTACGTTTAGGGATCCTATTCTTATCCCCTTCATCTTGAGAATTATTATTATAATTGCTATTGTTTGTATGTATTTTTATATATATGTTCTTTTCTCCCCTTTCCTTTTCTTTCTATTGTGTTTCCTCTCTTTCAGATCCTTCTCTTTCTTCTCCCGATAAGCTCAATTGGTCCATATCTTGAGGGGTCTTCTCCCCTCCTGCGCCTCTTTGTTCTGTTAACTCATTCTCACAACTATCTCCTTCTCCTTTCTCTTTCTCAAACTCCTGTTCTTTTCTCACCTGGGCTTTAATCTTTCTATAAAATTCTTTAGCCCTCTCTACAGTGTGTATTTTATATCTCTTGTGTCTATATGTTACCATGATACCTTCCACTTTTTCCCAACGATATCTAATTTCCTTCCTTTGC
>NW_024839576.1:0-1156 GCF_019175285.1 Sceloporus undulatus
TTGACTTCTGAGAAAAACAGTTCCCACAATGCTGGCATTTGTATGGCTTTGCTCCTGTGTGGACTCTCTGGTGTATCACTAGGTGTACCTTTGAAGAAAAACATTTCCCACAATGCTGGCATTTATGTGACTTCTTTCTTATGTGGTCTCTCTCATGACTGACAAATTCTTCTGTAAAGGGGGGCAATGACAGACAAGATTGAATCTCAGTGTTAAGAGAGGAAAGTGTTACCCCAACATTTAGCCCCACATTCACCCCTCCCTATTTGAGATTAAATTAATAACATTGGTGTGAGAGACCTGAGCATGACCCTGTTCTGGATGCCCCTAAATCCATATAATCATTGTGTCCTTACTCATCGGAGCTACCAAAGAAGAGATTGAAGGGGAAGTGCCATGAGGAAATCAGTAGAAGCAGATAGTCAGACCATTGAAAAATATTCCATTAAATATCTGTAAAACTAGTTTAATTGAAAAGTGGCATCATATCCTGTGAGACTGCCATAGAGTGTTGAGTCAGAGCACATGGCATGATGCAAGCTAACTGCAGAGGATGCTTCATGCTGTGTGGCACCAGGAGATGACTCACAACCAATACAGTATGCAGCTAACATGTGGTTTGATGTGGGTTGGTGTTGTGTTTAGAAGAGGTTGTGAAGTTGATGGAAGTCAGAGAGGAGAGCTGGTAAACATTTGTTTTATATTGTAACTCAAGATAAAGAACCTCCAAGGACTTGGAGGAAATCAACTGTGTGTGAATTACTTCTAAGTGCTGAAAGTGATAAATACATATCTGGAGATTTGCTTCAGTACTCTGCTATGTTATTGTTGAGCTCTGGGAGTGTTGCCTTCAGACTGTGCTATACATTGGCTTGTGAATGGGACCAGAATTCAGAGCCAAGAAGGACCTAATCCTTATTCTGACAAAGAGGAGATCCATCTTAACACCACCTTGGATGCTTTCAAGAAAGGACTTAAGAAAGATCCCTTCCGGCAGGCTTACCCAGCTGACCTCTTCAAAGAACTCAAGGGAAAATCCCACTTCTGATCACAACTGTGCATTTTAAATGATGTTTTTATTTGTCCCAAATTGAGTTTTAAGCGTTTTGTTGTTTTACTGTGTGTAAATTGGATGCTATTGTTGTTTTGTGGCTAT
>NW_024839577.1:0-1156 GCF_019175285.1 Sceloporus undulatus
TGATGCTCATATTCAGTAATAATGCCTTAGATAACCTGGCTTTTTTATTCCCTGATATCCATTTTAATATTGACTTTTCCCTTTTCTTTAAAACTTTACTAGGAATTATTTTGGGATCATTTGAAATGAATATAAAATCTTTCATAGTACCACCGTTTTAAACATTCTAAGTTTTGTTCACATTTTCCCATTTTTACTTGTCCATTTAGAAATCTGATTATTAATTTTCCCCTTAATTGATCATAATTACCTTGTAGAATATTATCTAACTTAATTGGTAGATTCACACCTAAATATCTCTTATTTTTAATCCCCAATTTCAATCCTGACACAATTTGGGTTTCTTTTTCTTCCGGCCAATTCGTATTCATAAACATTGTCTCTGATTTATCCATATTAAAGTTAAGCCCAGAAATGTTTCCAAATGTCTGAAATATTTCTAATGACTTGATTACAGCTTCATTCGGTTTCTGTGTCATTATCAGAGGATCATCATCTGCAAATGAATGCAACTTCATATCTTCTTTATCTATTTCATGTCCCTTTATCTCTTCTGATCCCGAATCATATTTGCAAACGCTTCCATGGCTAATATAAGTAATAAAGGGGAAAGAGGGCAACTTGTCTTAATCCACTTTTCATTTTAGATTTTCTTGCTTTCTCTCCATTTATCATGATTTGTGCTTCTGTATCATTATATATTTCTTTGAGGGTTTATCTAAACCTTTCCCCTAATCCAAAATCCCTACAAGTTTTATATAGATACAGTATTCATGATTTATTCAATCGAATGCTTTGTAAACATCTAGTTTCATCAAAGCTAATTTATTTTTGTATTGTTTGGTATGATGTAGTATATTAAATATATTTCTTATCGATTCATAAATATATCTGCCTTCCACAAATCCATATTGTTCTTCTTTAATTAAAGTAGGTAAATATTATTTTAATCTCTTGGCTAGGATTTTCATAATAATTTTATAATCTTGATTGCTTAATGTGATCAGATGATAAGATTCGGAATTGGCTGGATCTTTATTGGGTTTAAGTATTGATATAATTTCAGATAGTTTCCATATTTCTAGGATTATTTTATTATCCAATATTTCATTGTAAATTTTAGTCAAATGCTCACTTAGTTCATTTTTAAAGGTTT
>NW_024839578.1:0-1156 GCF_019175285.1 Sceloporus undulatus
ATTAAAGTATATTTAGATAAAGTAAATTCAGGATGTAGCATTTTATTATACTGAGCAGTGTGTATGTGTGTGTGTGTGTGTGTGTGTATGTGTGTATAAGCTATTTCCCTGAAAACAATTCAAGGGTCATTATTTTCTAGAACACCCCCTCCCTCTACTCCCAGCAAGTAAGAAAACTCAAATGACAAACTATTTTTCTGAACTACAGCATGACAATAAAGACCTTCAGATACCAGCTAAATCTCACTAGGGCTATTTTGAGTGCTCACAACTTTAGATTTGAGGTTGAAAACAAGCAGTTCTGGTGAAAATTTACCTTTTTTTCCCTCCCAGTAAAAAGAGTCTACAATCACTGCCACTGGTTTCCTAGTCCTAGCTCCTCGTTGTCTTTTTTTGCACTCTCCACATTTCCTCTCTCTTCTCAGACTAGCAACACAGATACCGGTTTACATCAAACCTAGAAGCACATCCAGAATGGGACAACATGCCAAGACTCCATTGCAACTTGATGCAAGCAGATTTGGCAATATGAGCAGTTTAAGCAAAGAAATGTGAATGAATTTTATCATACCGTACAAGTATAGTTAACAAAGCAGATGTGCTTCTAAGCATTATTTAATAGAAAATTTAGTGCCACAGGTAAAAATAACATGGAAAGAATAGGGAACGGTTCCTACATCACAAAACAGGAGAGTAGTTCAACATGTTTCAGGGAAATTTTTATTCAGAACTAACAATATGCACTGGTGAAATGACACCTCCAGGTCAGGTAGGCCCCAAAAACATTTTAAATTTCTTGAGACCACTTGAAGACTTCTTCCAAAATGCATCCAGGAATGACATTTTTTTTCTTTCACCAGCTTCTACTTTTTCTATGATTTCCATTTTGGTGGCCAAAATTATACAGTACATCTATTATTTTTTAAGAGGTTAGCTGGTGAGGCAGACTTATTTCTCTCCTCTTTATCTCTGTTTTGCTGTTCACATAAGCCACTAAGAGATCATGGAGGCACACACAGCTATATATAGTAGAATTGGCTAGAGAAGAATCCCAATTTTTCTCAGCTCAAACTTTATTGCATTGTTTACTGCAGACAGACTGCTGCCACCCAACACTAAGAGTCTTTCGCCAACCTTCCTTCAGCATGATCCTAAA
>NW_024839579.1:0-1156 GCF_019175285.1 Sceloporus undulatus
CTTCAGGTATCCTGGGCCCAAGCCATTTAGGAATGAGAGGAACAGTAGTCCATCGATGTCTGGAAGGGCTCTCACTCTCCCTGTATAGATATGGACATGATATGTATCAGCACCTCAGAAGTGCTAGCAAATATTTATAAAGATAAAGTTAAAGATTTCTCCTTTGACAAAGTTGTCAAGTTGTGTACGCCTGTAGAGGTCAGTGCTCATCTCCATTACTAAGCCGAAGAAGAGCCAGTGTTTTCAAAGACAACTCTGTGTTCATGTGGCCAGCATGACTTCACAGAATGCTGTTACCTTTTCATCAAAGGGATACCTTTTTATCTACTTGCACTTTTACATGCTTTCGAACTACTAGGTTGACAGAAGCTGGGACTAGTGATGGAAGCTCACTCTGTCATGCGGTGCTTGGGCCTCAAATTGCCAATCTGCCAATCTTGCAATCATCAGACTCATAGAATCATAGAATCATAGAGTTGGAAGAGACTGCAAGGGCCATCCAGTCCAACCCCCTGCCATGCAGGAAACCTCAATCAAAACATCCCCAACAGATGGCCATCCAGCCTCTGTTTAAAGACCTCCAAGGAGGAAGACTCTACTACTCTTTGAGGGAGTGTGTTCCACTGTTGAACAGCCCTTACTGTCAGGAAGTTCCTCCTAATGTTGAGGTGGAATCTCTTTTCCTGGAGCTTGCATCCATTGTTCTGAGCCCTAGTCTCTGGAGCAGAAGAAAACAAGTTAGCTCCCTTCTCAATATGACATCCCTTCAGGTATTTAAACAGGGCTATCATATCACCTCTTAACCTTCTTTTCTCCAGGCTAAACATCCCCAGCTCCCTAAGGCGCTCCTCATAGGGCATGGTTTCCAGACCCTTCACCATTTTAATCGCCCTCCTTTGAACACGCTCCAGTGTCTCAGTATCCTTTTTAAATTGTGGTGCCCAGAACAGGACACAGTATTCCAGCGACTTAACTACTGAGCGACCACATCCTTTTACATCAAGTATATTTACGAATATCTGCACATCAGATTAAGAACTTGCCCAGAGCTCTCCATTTTGCCTTACTTAGAAGGGAACTGTAAAGGTTAATAAATGTCATCATTTTAAAAAAAAAGAAAAGAAAGAAAAACCATAAATATCTAGTTGATTTTTTT
>NW_024839580.1:0-1156 GCF_019175285.1 Sceloporus undulatus
AAATAAGAGGCTATCTTTTAATAGACCCTTTCTCATTCTACCTTTGAAATAATCAATGAATATTGTCAAACTCTCCTTCCTTGGAAGTTTTTAAACAGAGGCTGGATGGTCATCTGTCGGGTATGTTTTGATTGAGAGTTCCTGCATGGCAGAATGGGGTTGGACTGGATGGCCCTTGGGGTCTCTTCCAACTCTATCATTCTAAGTAAAATAGCCTTTTACAATCAAATGGGCATCATTTAGTCCAGGGGTGGGCAATCTTTTTGAGCCGGGGGCCGGGTTGCTGTCTCTCAGACAACTGGGGGGCCGAAGCCAAAAATTAAATAATTAAATAATTAAATAATTATTTAAAAATTTAAATATATAAATAAACCAGGACAAATGTAGGACAAAATTTTCAAATGGAAGACACTTTTTTTAAAAAAATGGAGGACACGCGAAAAAATTTGCTGATTTTAAAAAAAATGTTAATATAAATGCATGTTTCTGAGGCTTCTATAGACAATTGCCCCCCAAAGACCCCGGCGGCAATCGGCGGCAGGACCAGGCTGGGGCCAGTCCCAAGGCCTTGCCGGGCCGCATCCGGCCCGCGGGCCGCAGGTTGCCTACCCCTGATTTAGTCCTTTGAATATGCACACAGAACTCCTAAAGGACATTCCTATTCACGAGGACATTCTGATTGTGTGGAGCCTTTCCCTTCCAAGAAGAGTACAGACTCATCCCTCCACATTTGCAGCTTTGATTTTTGCAGCTTTGATTATTCATGGATTTTATTAATATGTTCTCCCTAGGAATATTTAGGTCCTCCAGCGCAACTCTATGGTCAGCTTTAACCAAAAGTTGCATTGAAGGACCTACAGATTCCTAGAGAGAACACTCCACTAGGCACCTGTAGCTCCTTCAGCACAATTCTGTGGTCAATGTCTGGCAGATGTTGACCACAGTTGCATGGGTGAACCTACAGATTCTAGAGTGTTCTCTCAGGTAAAAACATAGTGTTTTTATTATTTTCAGTTTTTCCACATTCATGGGGGTCCTGTGTCCCTAACCCCAGTAAATGTAGAGGGACAAGTGTATACGGAGCCTTCCCTTACAAGAACTTTGAATCAGGCCTAAACCATACAATTATTATTATTATTATTATTATTATTATTAT
>NW_024839581.1:0-1156 GCF_019175285.1 Sceloporus undulatus
TGCTCCCTTCTGCCCAGGGCTCTTTCCTCCTCCCCCTCCCCTCCGATCAGGGGAGGAAATGCCTTGCCCTTTGCCCACCCTCTGACCTAAATCCCTCCCTCAATTTGCCTCGATCATGATCGAGGCCGAAGTTCTCATTCCCAGGACCCGGGTTTTTAAAAAAGAAACGGTATTTGCGCCGATTTCAAAAGACCCGCGCTAGGGGCCATTTAACACGGAACGGGTGTGCAGGCTCCGGATTCGCTTGTGTGAGATTCAGGATGAGTAGGAACTTCACGTGATTGAATCGGTTTCAGAACCGATTTTTTTTGTAATGTGAATGGGCCCACAGTGTAACCTACCTCTCAGGGCAATTCTGAAGATAAAAATAAGGGTTTTAATTCAGTGGATTAAATTGTATTTTTAGCAATACTTTTTTTTACTTATGTTTTAGTTAGTAACTGCTTCTAACTGTTCTTGTTTTTTGCAAGTCGCCTTGAGTCCCAACATTGGAGAAAAAGTGAGATGTAAATGAACCAACAACAATAATAAAAGTAATAATAGGAGTAAGTGCCACCTTGAACTCTTAAGTGAGGCATAAATGTCACAAAGCAATGGATAAACGGCTCTGTATCCTTACCCCAGCCAGCAATGGAAAACTTCAGTATGTAGTGAGGGACGTAATTGTTGAAGACCTTGACAAGCGCATAGTACATGTGGATGGCCTCCAGCCCCATCCAAGTGAAGGATGCCAGAAGAAAATAATGGAGGACAACTGCAACAGTGATACAGAGAATGCGCTTCTGGAATGAGGCCAGCCATGGGTTGACCAGGAACATGAGGTTGAGCATAAGCAGTGCCAAACAGAGGTTGATGAGGATTTTGGAAAGGTAGTCCCTACGAAGCTTTCTGGGAATGAAAAAGAAAAAGAAAAGAAAGACAAACATTCACCTTATTCTCCTACCCAATCCTCTTTTCTTGAGTCGCAAGTGGCATCTGCACTGAAGAACTGATGCAGTTTGATGCAGTTTTAACTGCCATGGCTCCTTGCTATGGCAACCTGTGGTTCTGTGAGATATTTAGCCTTCTCTGTCGGAAAGCTCTAGTGCCACAGCAAATTACCAATTCCAGCATTGTGTCATGGCAGTTAAAGCAGTGTCAGATTGCATTATTTCTG
>NW_024839582.1:0-1156 GCF_019175285.1 Sceloporus undulatus
ATCTTCTAGAAGGCAGCTGAAGTGTTGCTTCTTGCTCTGAAGAATGAGAGGAACCTTCTGGCATCCAAAAGGCTAACACTCTCTGGAGTTGTGTCTGATAATATGTATATATAGGATTGCAATCTGAAAAGACACACAAAGAAACACACTTCCTTCCTTTTGGCCCAAGGAGCTGGGCCTCCTTCTCACTCTAAAGCCTCAGGAAGAGAAAGAGAAGCCAATGGTCAGTTCAACTCAGGCCTCAGAGAGAAGGTTCTGGAACATTTCCCACAGTCACAAGCAGCACACAAAATGGCTGCCAGAACACAAAATGGACGCCAGAACACAAATGTGAGTCTGGTGCAGGGGGTGGGGTTTTCCAGCTGCTCTGCCCCCATTGGCCAGCTTCAAGAAGAGGAGGAGCTTCTGCTTCTCTATTTAGCTCTGCGCACAGAAGAGTGACCGAGGAGAGAAGCAGAGTGTCAGAGGTAGAAAGAGGCAGACAGAGAGACAGGAAGGAAGGCGAGAGGAGCAGAGTGTAAGAGAGAGAAAGAGACAGAGAGGGAGGAAGGAGTGAGGTGAGTGAAGTGACAGCAGAGAAACAAGGCCTGGAACCACTAGGCTTCACTGCTGCACTGAGGTCTGGCTGGGCCTGGCTTGGGTCTACTGCTGCTGCTGGTGCTTTCCTTTGGCCACTGCCATGAAGGTGGGGAGGAAGGAGGCCCAGCAGCCCTTCTAGGCAAGGCCCACTCTCTCTGAAGGTGGGAGAGTGTGACTTCCCAAAGGGATTTCAATGCTTTTAATGGTGGCTCTCATGCTGTAGCAATGATGATGATGATGATGATGATGATATTATCAGGCCTGCGGGGAAGAGGATGGAGCTGCCACCAGACCTTAATCATCATTAATGCCCCCCCCCCCCCCACGTTCATACTGAGGCAGAGGCATCCAGTTTCTGTTCCGGCAGCCATTTTGTGTTCTGGTGGCCATTTTGTCTTCCGGCAGCCATTTTGTGCTGCTTCTGACTGTGGGGACTAATCTTCCAGAACCTTCTCTGAGGCCTCCTCAGTTGAACTGAGAGACTCCTCTTTCTCTCCCTGAGACTTCAGAGAAGGAGGCCAGGCTCCTTGGGCCAAAAGGGAGTCAGTGTGTTTCTTGGTGTGTCTTTTGTGTCTCT
>NW_024839583.1:0-1156 GCF_019175285.1 Sceloporus undulatus
GGGGGGGCTGGTCACCTCCCCTTCTTAGGGACCCTGAGCCTCAAGTTCATCTGACAAATGGTAATTCGCCCATGAGGAACCTCCATTACCGCTCTGTCCTGACACATGCCTTAGGAAACCTCTACCATGGAAATTTGGGAGCCCTGAATCTTAGTGGAAATGGGAACCTCTGGAACTCTCTTATTCTTCCCAGCTGGGAAACAAGGTATAGTTGTGAATCTCTTCCAAGGAAAAGAGGGGTTGTTGTTGTTGTTGTTGTTGTTGTTGTTGTTGTAATGACTGGGCTCCAGTCAATGGAGGTCTTCTCCAGGCAGAAAAGGGAGGTTTATGCAAATGCAGAATGACATCACTGCTACGGAAGGCTCTCTTGACCAATCAGAGAGCAAGATAAAGGTTCTTCTGGAAGCTTCCGTGAGAAGGAGATATAAGATTAGACGCTTAAGTTTATTTATTTCTTTAATAGCTTGTATGAATTGTATATAATGTCTAAATGTCTAATTAACAATTTGTAATCCACTCTGATAGCCTTTTGGCTGAAGAGAGGGGTATAAATTATTATTATTATTATTATTATTATTATTATTATTATTATTATTACATATGATACCATATGAAAATATAATAAGCATAAACCCATAGCAACATAATATAATATAAAAATACCATTAACTCTCTACGTTCCCCCTCCTTTTCCAGAGACCAGTCTTTTAAACTCAAGCCTCTGTTGAAAGGATGATTCCCACACATTCCAATCCTAGCAAACAATCACATTCTTTAGCCATGATCTCCCTACGTCTTTCTAGTATCTTCTATTAAAGCACATAGTAAAACATATTATTTTAACCCACCATAAATCCCATCTATTTTAATTCTACTCTAAACCTAAACCTATAACCCTTATGGCATGAATCCCTAAATGAATAAATTCATGAATAAAGGGATTCATGACATATTGTGACTTCAGGCTGGTGCTCCTTACCTGAATGAGACTGGCCCATTGCGACCTCAGGCCGATGCTCTTTGTCTGCAGCAATGAGATGGGACCATTGTGAATTTAGGCTAATGCTGCTTACCTGAAGGTTTGAGACGTGACCATTGGAACCTGAGGCTGATGCTGCTTGCCTGAAACACTGAGACTGGCCCATTGTGATCTCAG
>NW_024839584.1:0-1156 GCF_019175285.1 Sceloporus undulatus
CATGAGGTGCCAGAGGAGCGTTTTTGAAATATTAGTTAGATGTCATATGGAGAACTCTACAGTGGTCTCATTAAAATATGAAACACAGCAAATCAAGTTTTTTTTTCCAAAAAATGAATACATCACTTCAAAAGAAAGAAAGAAAGAAAGAGAAAAAAAGAGTGTGATATAACACATATTTCAACTGTATCCTCAATATTCATTTGAGAAATTTAATATATTAGTCATCATGTATTAGGTTGGGGCATTTTTATCCTCCAGTATGACACTTCGTTGCAAAATACATGGAAAAGTAGATCTATTATGCAGGCATTGTATGACAGTCACTAAGCTGTAAGCAATGTCTCCAAATTTCTGTTATTTGCCACATGCATTTTTTAAAAAATGAAAACCAATCAACCATCCAGCCAACAACAACAACAACAAAATGAAATGAATTGGGGCATGATTCCCACAACCTTTTAAACCAGATCACAATTTAGTTTGAACCGGTTCAGATGACCCTGGTTCCCACTTAAATCGAATTGTTGAAGCGATTCGGTGAGGGGGGCCTTGCACCAGGCACATTTAACCTACATCTTTTTGGTGCTGATTTTTTTTGTGTGTGTGTGTCTTTTCTTATAAATTGATTCTGTGTAAGTGTGAACCGGATGCAGATCATAATCAATTTAAATTTGGCCTTCAGCCAGCTGGAACAGGTCCATTTTGAATCGATTCATGCATGAATGTGAACCTCAAGTGGATTATTTTAGAAGGAAAAAAATGCAACCGGGGCAAATGTAGTGGGAACCACACTCCACTGTCGAACTGATCCATCAATTCGGATCACACACCGATTTACCTGTAAGTGGGAATGAGGCCTAGGATATCAACTGAATTATTTTATTTCTCTTAATTTTAGACATTGGGGTATGTTTTAATCCTACATAATGTAACATACTATGACAAAAGAAGGAGGAGAAGTCCTTTGCCCTTTTAAATATTATTTTTATTTTATTTTTTATCTGAATCATAATATACTGAATCAGAACTTATCTACTCTCATTCTCATTAGGTATTGGCACAAGGCAGAGAAATCTGAGACCCCATTCATACTGGCCTAAAAGACATGGAGGGAACTGGGATGATCCGGATGCCCCTCCCCCGAATCGCTCCG
>NW_024839585.1:0-1156 GCF_019175285.1 Sceloporus undulatus
TAGTTTCATTTGTGTCACTGCTGGGGCAGCTCATGAAAGCAAGTGGAGAACATATTGTTCCAATTTGGCAGAGACAGTCCTGGTTAATCCTCTGTCACCCCACTTTTTCAGGGGCTTTCAAAAATATCACGGTTTCTCTCTTCTCCTCCCACTTTCTCCCTTCTCCTTAGCTCTCTTGGGTTGCTGAAAAATGGAGTTTGCACCCATCGACTCAGAAAGGGGGAGAGGAGAGGAGATGTTGCCTGGGTCTTCCTTGCCAGGAGGCTGAGGCAAAAGTAAACTGCTGTGCCCTTCCTAGCTTCTGTGATTTTCCTCCTAAACAACCTTGGCCATCTTGACCACCTTCTGGTGTTGCTTGTCCACATGTGCCTTGCTTTTCCTATCTGTGAAATGTTGGGGGATATGATAGACCATTTCTGGATATAAATATGGGGGTGGACCCAGTGGCCCTCAAGTCCAGAGTGCTCCCCAGAACTGTTTTTTAAAAATGACATTTGCCTTTGAAATTTGGCAAGAAATGGCTAAATGCACCATAATTCTTTTGTGGCTAAATATACTATATGTGTTGGAAATGTCAGTAGCCTAATCCATCCTCAATATCCCAGCCATAGTCTAAACTATCTTTTTTATTATATTGTATATTATATTGAAAGGATTAGAGACAAACTGGATCTGAAAGGCAGTCGCTTTTTGTTTGCTGACAGAATTTAAAGTTTATTTCCTGGAATGAATTCCTAAGTGATGAAATAATATTTGGATGTACTATCTCCTTTCCTCCCCTTTTGCTTAGTCACTTTCTGGATGAGGGCTATTTTCTATTTCAGGTGACCTTTGCAGATGTGGCAATATATTTCTCAGAGGATGAATGGAATCTGTTGACAAAGAAACAGAAACTTTTGTACAATTATGTAATGATGGACAATTATGAGAATGTGGCTTCTGTAGGTAAGGAACCTGAATCCATTGCTCTTTCTATAAAGACTGAGGGCCCTTTCATACTATATTATCATGTCGCTATGGTTCCACTAGAATGATAGAATCATAGAGTTGGAATAGACCACAAGGGCCATCCAGTTCAACCCCCCTTCTGCCATGCAGGAATACACATTCAAATCACCCCCAAGAGATGGCCATCCAGCCTCTCTTTAAAGACCTC
>NW_024839586.1:0-1156 GCF_019175285.1 Sceloporus undulatus
CCCCCCCAAAACAAAACAAAACAAAACAAACAAACAAACAAAAAAACAGGCTCACTGAAAATGATTTATGAGCTGGCCTGAATTCAAAGATCTTTGAGGGAGGACTTTCTCAGTTCCACAACCTTCATAAGCACACAGGAAAGGGCCTTTTCAGTGACTGCTACCTGACTGTGGAACTCCTTCCCATGGGAAGTCTGTTGTTTGTTTGTTTATTTATTTTCATTTCTATGCCGCCTTTTCCCCTGGATGGACCCTGCTCCCTTCTCGTCGGCAGATTAACACCAATGGTGTCCTGTGTGGAGGTTACATCTTTGTACATAGGCTGCTGTATGCAGGAATTAGAACTGGGCAGCTTTGTAATATTTGTATCGAGTAAAGGGATGCTGTTACATTACTATGTGTAGCAGGACCAGCAAAGTGGTGGGACTAGAAAAAAAGCCCTCAGATGAGGATCTCAGAACACAGGTGGGTTTATATAAGGATATATAATCTTTCAGACAGTGTGGACCCAAGGTATCTAGCCCTTAGAAAAACCTTGGTCAGGATGCACTCAGTGACTTAAAGGCATTTAAGTCCCTTTCTGGATGGAGCACAGAGAGTATTCTTATGCCCTTGCGTTCTGTCCAAAAACTGAGTACAGTCAGCCCTCCACATTTGTGGCTTTGATTATTCATGGATTTGATTAGTATGTTCTCTAGGAATCTCTAAATCCTCCAAACAGCCAGAAGTCATCCTGGAGGGCCTAAAGATTCCTAGAGAGCACTTTTCTAGGAATTTGTAGGCCCTCCAGCTTAATTCTGTAGTCATCCTCTAGATGTTAACCATAGAGTTGTGCTAGAGGACTTGGAAATTTCAGAAGAGGGATTCTCTTAGGTAACAACATAGTGTTTTTGTAATTTATGTTTTTTTCACTTTCATAGGGGTTCTCTGATCCAAACCCCAGCAAATGTGGAGGGTCCACTGTAGTTGTCAAGCCCTGGAAGGGCTGCTATTCCTTCTTATCAGATGGAAAGGAAAGGAGGCAGAAGGTGATTCATACTATGAAGATGTGGCTATCCTGGGCTCCTGGGGGAAGAAAAACCCATGTTTCTTCCCACTGCGGCCAAGCTGAGACCAGCTGCTTCTGCATGGTCTGAACTGCTTCCCCAGCTCCCTC
>NW_024839587.1:0-317 GCF_019175285.1 Sceloporus undulatus
ATAAGTGGGGACCATGATTCTTCAAAAGGCAGAGGAAGATTCCCCCCTGCAAAACCTTCTATATTGATCAGTGAGCTTTTCCATAAACCAAAAATCCCAAAATCGAGACCACCAATCAGTCATATTGACCTTTCCAGTTTTCCCAGCCCTGGAAATTTCAATCCTGGCCAATGCCAACAAAAAGGCAATAATATCTTTATTGTGTAATGTCTTGTTTTCATTAATAAACACTGAAAGCAATAAAAGTTCTGGAGAAGGGACAATCTTTTGATCATTGATTTCTGACCCTTTTGCACACAGCAGAGACAAGGTAACTA
>NW_024839587.1:417-738 GCF_019175285.1 Sceloporus undulatus
CCTTCTCCAGAACTTTTATTGCTTTCAGTGTTTATTAATGAAAACAATAAAAGTTCTGGAGAAGGGACAATCTTTTGATCATTGATTTCTGACCCTTTTGCACACAGCAGAGACAAGGTAACTATTACAGCTCTCTACTCTGAACTCTGGGCAAATCTCTTCTAGATATTTCAAACCCTTAAAGCTTATGTGGCCCATAACTCTATGGAAGTCATGAGCACACCCATCATGCAGTGGTTTTTATTACTTTCCCACACTGCAATTGTTCCACCATGTGGTAAGTGTGATTTTTCTTTAAGGCTTTACCACACATTGCTCCTT
>NW_024839587.1:838-1155 GCF_019175285.1 Sceloporus undulatus
ATAAGTGGGGACCATGATTCTTCAAAAGGCAGAGGAAGATTCCCCCCTGCAAAACCTTCTATATTGATCAGTGAGCTTTTCCATAAACCAAAAATCCCAAAATCGAGACCACCAATCAGTCATATTGACCTTTCCAGTTTTCCCAGCCCTGGAAATTTCAATCCTGGCCAATGCCAACAAAAAGGCAATAATATCTTTATTGTGTAATGTCTTGTTTTCATTAATAAACACTGAAAGCAATAAAAGTTCTGGAGAAGGGACAATCTTTTGATCATTGATTTCTGACCCTTTTGCACACAGCAGAGACAAGGTAACTA
>NW_024839588.1:0-1155 GCF_019175285.1 Sceloporus undulatus
CCTACATTTGAAATCATTGTCCTACATTTGTCCTACATTTGTCCCGGTTTGGAGGTCCTGACTTATGGCAACCCTATTCTAGGCACTTTTGTTAAGATTAAGAATAAAGGTAGAAGGACACAAGAGAGCAAAGGCACTGCAGATTCTTCAGGGATTCAAAGAGGCAGGAAAAATGGGAGAAAGCTTGCTGGTAGGATTTCTGGGGTTGGAAATGTGGCAAAGAGGGAGGGAAACCAGGAGCTCCCATAGACCCCTCTAGCTCTAGGGGGTATTAGGTATAAAGTGGTGCACTGCCAGGTACTCTTCAGTTACTCGATACAGCAATTAAAACGCAACTCACCAACTAACCTACTTCTAGAATCAAATCATCTTAAAAGTCAAAGTCTCACTGAATTTTTTAAAAATGTCTTCAGGTGCATCTACACTGTAGAAATAATGCAGTTGGACACCACTTTCTGTCTCCTAAACTCATCCTATGGAATCCTAGGATTTGAAGTTGTACAAGATATTTAGCCTTCCCAGACACAGAGATATTGGGCCTTCTCGTGTGTGTCTCTTTATCGGGGAGTTACAGAACCTAATGTTGCATTCTCACTGCAGAAATAATCCAATTTGACACCACTTTAACTGCCATGGCTTAACGCTAATGGAATTGTGGGAATTGTGAGACATTTGGCCTTCTCTGCCAGAGCACTCTGCTGCCACGTTAAACTACAAATCCCAAGATTCCATAGTATTTAGCTATAGCATCGAGCCATATATCTATATAGATAGATATAGATAACATACATGTTTTATAGAGAAACACACTCATATACATATAATGCATGTGTGTGTTTGTCTCGTTTGTGCATAGACGTAGATATACATATAGATGGTGGTGTGTGTGTATCCACACACACACCTACATCCATATATGGGGGGGGGGGGGTTTCAATGCTAGCAATGTCCCATGCTGATGCTGCTGCTGCTGCTGCTGGTGATATTTGGCAGCAGTAGTTCCTCCCGGCCTGCAGGGGTCGCTGCAGGAGGACCCCACTCTCGGTGGGAGAGCGCCGGAAGTGCGTGTCAGCTGACGCCGCCATTTCGGGCGTGTCTTGCTCTTTCCCCTTCCTCCCTTCCTTCCTGGGGGCACACGTGCTTCGGTGCGGAGGA
>NW_024839589.1:0-1155 GCF_019175285.1 Sceloporus undulatus
TCTACCAAGCTGGTCATTTTATCAAAGAAAGAGATTAGATTTGTCTGGCATGACTTGTTTCTCTGAAACCTCATGTTGACTTTTTGTGATTATGGCATTGCCTTCTGGATGTTCACAGACTCTCTGTTTAATGATCTGCTCCAGAAGAGTTTGAGGTTTCTGTTTTACAAACAATATTACAATGAACTAGAACAATATCTACTATTTCAAAATGTATAAACATGTTCATCTGCTAACACCATAGAATATATGTATTAACATAGATGATTTGCAATCAGGGGTGGGGTAAGAATTTGGAGGTCTGGTTTTCCTGTATTGTGCTTGTGTATAAAACCTGCTGTAAAGAATGTTTGGGGTCTCTCTTGCACCTTTCGATGTGCCTTCTGTGACAGTTGTTTATCCCAGCCAGTGGTTTCTGCTACACTATGAGAAGTGATTTAGGGAGCTGGGTATGTTAAGCTTGGAGAGGAGAAAGTTAAGAGGTGATTTGATAAGCCCTCTTTAAATATTTGAAGGGTGTCATATTGAGGATGGAGCAAGCTTGTTTTCTGCTGCTCCAGAAACTAAGACATAGAGCAATGGATTCAAGCTCCAGGGTAAGAGATTCCACTGAAACATTAGGGAGAACTTCCTGATGGTGAGAGCTATTTGACAATGGAAGACACTCCCTTGGAACCTGGTGGAGTCTTCTTCTTTGGAGGTTTTAAACAGAGGCTGGATGGCCATTTGTTCAGGGTGTTTTGATGGCGTATTGCTGCATGGCCAAAGGGGGTTGGACTGGATGGCCCTTGTGTCTCTTCCAGTTCTTATGATTCTATGAGGCTGTCCTTGGTAGGACATGACACAATATTGTAACTCAGTCACCATAAATACAAAAATAAATAATGGTGGTTGCTCTTCTTGTTTTCTTAAGCTCTAGTGTGAGGCTGCATCAATAAACGTATAGTGTCTAGATCAAGAGAAGTCATAGTGCCACTGTATTCTGCTCTGGTCAGGCCCCACCTGGAATATTGTGTCCAGTTCTGGGCACCACAATTCAAAAAGGACATTGAGAAACTGGAGCCTTGTGTCCAGAGGAGGGCGACTAAAATGGTGAAAGGTCTGGAAACCTTGCCCTATGAGGAACGACTCAGGGAGCTGGGGATGTTTAGCCTG
>NW_024839590.1:0-1155 GCF_019175285.1 Sceloporus undulatus
TAAACCTGAGGGCAGGGAACCGTCTAACTAAAAGATTGTATGTACAGCGCTGTGTAAATTTACAGCGCTTTATAAATAAAGGTTAATAATAATAATAACAGGGCATGGTTTCCAGACCCTTCAGCATTTTAGTCACTCTCCTTTGGACACGCTCCAGTTTCTCAATGGCCTTTTTGAATTGTGGTACTCAGAACTGGACACAATATTCCAAGTGAGGACTGATCAGAGCAGAATACAGTGGCACTATTACTTCCCTTGATCTAGACACTATACTTCTATTGATGCAGCCTAAAATCACATTGGCCTTTTTAGCTGCCACATCGCACTCTTGACTCATATTCAACTTGTGATCTACTTGGACTCCTAGATCCCTTTCACATGTAGTTTCATTCAGCCAGGTGTCCCCCATAATCCTATATCTGTGCATTTCATTTTTCCACCCTTAATGTAGTACGTTACATTTCTCCTTGTTGAAGTTCATTTTGTTAGCTGTGGCCCAGCTTTCTAGTCTATTCAGGTCATTTTGAATCTTGATCCTGTCCTCTGAGGTATTAGCTACTCTTCCTAATTTGGTATTATCTCCAAATTTGATAAGTATTCCCCCATTTCTGTCGTCCAAGTCATTGATAAAGATGTTGAATAGCACTGGGCCCTGGACAGAGCCCCACTGGACACCCCACTGGTCACTTCTCTTCAGGATGAAAAGGAGCCACTGTTGAATATCCTTTGGGTTCGGCCAGTCAACCAATTACAAAATCATGTAACAGTTTCCTTGTCCAGCTTGTTTCATGGTTTTGTTTTATATACTGTTTAATTTGGTTAACTGCTATTAAGGGACATAGCTATGAGATTCTATGATATGAAACCTTTTAATAAATGAACAGGTATTGCAATCCTATATATTCATATTATCAGACATAACTGCAGAGAATGTTAGCCTTTTGAATGCCAGAAGGTTCCTCTCATTCTTCAGAGCAATAAGCAACACCTCAGCTGCCTTCTAGAAGATAAAGCAAAAAGGCTTCCAAAGGAACTGAAGCCTTGGGCAAGTCACACTCTCTCAGCCTCAGAGGATGGCCATGGAAACCCACTCTGAAGGAACCTACCAATAAAACCCCTTCAGAGACTCCCATAAGGTCACCATAAGACCTGGAA
>NW_024839591.1:0-304 GCF_019175285.1 Sceloporus undulatus
CTTTTTCCTTCCATCCATCTCTCTCTTCCTCCCTTTTCCTTATTCTTACCTTTCTATTTCCCTTTCACCTTCTTACTACCCTTCCATGCCTTTCTTCCTCCATTTCCTTTATTCCCCCTGTCTCACTCTCCCTTTTACTCTTTCTTTCTTTCTTTCCATTCATCTCTTTCTTCCTTCCTTTCCTTTATTTCCCTTTTCTTCCTTCCCTCCATTCCACCTCTTTCTTTATTTTCCTCTCCCTTTCTCTTCCCTTTTCCTTCTTCCTTCCCTCCCCCCGTCTTACTAGCTCCCTTCCCTTCTCCCC
>NW_024839591.1:404-751 GCF_019175285.1 Sceloporus undulatus
GTTTTAAATCTATTCTCAGACATTTATATATACCAATCCAATATTGTCTAGCTAACTTACACGTCCACCACATATGAAAATAAGATCCAGTGTGTAGGTAACCTTTTTGAGCCGGGGGCCGGGTTTCTGTCCCTCAGACATCTGGGGGGGGCCGAAGCCGGGGGGTGGAGCTTCCACCCTCAGGGGGCGGTGCCACACACTGGGGGTGGAGCTTCCACATTCCAGGGGCGGGGCCAGCGCTGGAGGCCTCGCCCTCTTTCCAGGCCCCTGATGGGGCCCCAGGTCCCATCAGGGGCCCGCAAAAAAGCCAATGGCAGGCACCAGTGCTAGAGGCCTGGCCCTCTTTG
>NW_024839591.1:851-1155 GCF_019175285.1 Sceloporus undulatus
CTTTTTCCTTCCATCCATCTCTCTCTTCCTCCCTTTTCCTTATTCTTACCTTTCTATTTCCCTTTCACCTTCTTACTACCCTTCCATGCCTTTCTTCCTCCATTTCCTTTATTCCCCCTGTCTCACTCTCCCTTTTACTCTTTCTTTCTTTCTTTCCATTCATCTCTTTCTTCCTTCCTTTCCTTTATTTCCCTTTTCTTCCTTCCCTCCATTCCACCTCTTTCTTTATTTTCCTCTCCCTTTCTCTTCCCTTTTCCTTCTTCCTTCCCTCCCCCCGTCTTACTAGCTCCCTTCCCTTCTCCCC
>NW_024839592.1:0-1155 GCF_019175285.1 Sceloporus undulatus
TTTTTTCTTTCTTTCTCTCTGAAACACTTGTTCTGATGGTATCCAGTGAATCTGGGCTGATTTCAAACTGCTGCCATGTTAAAGTATAGAGTGTATGAAAATGTTCAGATGTAACATAATGGAAATGGTTATTCACTTTGCAGAAGCCTGGTATTGGCTGCATCTGGGACTCAAACCATCAGGTGATGTCCAAGGTCACAGTGTGTGCCAGACAGCACTTAGCAATGTGTAAATACACTGTGTCATTTTTGCAAGGGGAAAGATATTCCAAGATGCACAGGAACTTGTACAGGAAGAGGCTGGACAAGGTGGCTGCATGGCAAATGTGTATATAAACCCAGATGTCTGTTTGTACAGTTTGTGGGATTTGTAGTTGGTGGAATGTGTTGGTAATTGTTCCCGCATGTGTCTTTGCAACAAATAAACAAAGGCCCGTTACAGACGGGCACCTTAGCATGGACTCAGTCCGTGCTGGGGTTAGAAAGGGGCGTCTCTTCCAGACGCCCCTATCCCTAGCATGGACTGAGTCCGTATGAAATGTCGGCGGCCATTCCACATGGCCGCTGCCATCCTGATGTAGCGGACGCTCTGCGTCTGCACGTCACACCCCAGATATGACTCCGCGAGTGCGTGACTAGCACCTCACGGCGTCACATCCAGGGCCCACAAAGGAGCGCGATTTTCACGCTCCTTCTTTGCTGCGTCCGGGAACCTCGCTGTTTGGCAGCTGCAGTTCCCAGATGTAGGAACCGGCGGCGGCAGCAGACCGCTGCTTTTCAGCGGTCTGTTACCCGCATACGTGCCTCTTCGGAGATAAGCCAAGCGTCGGTTTGCTTTCTTCTAGCAGCGGTTTTCCTGGCATGCTCCAGCAGCTTGCCGGTTGATTATCTTCACACAAGGCTTCCAAGTTTACTCTGCGCACTCACGTTTGCATCAACCTGCCAACCCTTAGACCTCTCAGGAGCAGTGGCTTTGGGAGCTTGTGTTTATTTTACAGGGGTTTCAAAGGCACACACACCTATGCCTCTGTGTGTTTGTGTCTGCATATATAGACACATGTGTAGAAAAGCATGATGTACGCAAAGACAAAAATGCTGTAACAACAAAATGTTTCCCTCCCAAACTGCTGCACCTGCTAAAAATCTGCAAAAATTT
>NW_024839593.1:0-1155 GCF_019175285.1 Sceloporus undulatus
GAAAACAAGGGTTCAGAAAGGTTTATATCACTTTAGAATATTTCCTGCGTGGGGGGAAGAATGGTGTGAAACCGAATTGAATTCAGTGGGTGTCTGATGCAAATGCCTCAGACAAAAGGGATTAGCACACTGACTCTCATGTCCTTGTTGGCTCTGAATTTTGATTGCGTTCACAAGCCAATTACATTGCAATCTGAGGTGATGCACCCAGGTGCAGCTCAAAACTAACATAGCAGAGTACAGAAGCAAGTATCCAGATATAGGCATTGGCAATGACTGAGCACTTTTCACACTAAAAATAAGTCACAAACACAATTGATTTCCTTGAAATCCTTGGAGGTTCTTTCTCTTGAGTTGCAAAACAATACAAATATTTGCAAGCTCTCCTCTGCAACTTCCATCAACTTCACCGTCTCCTGAACACACAACTCCAATCCAATCCGCATGTGAGCTGCATACTGTATTGGTTGGGAGTCATCTCCTGGTGCCAAACAGCATGAAGTGACCTCTGCAGTTAGCTTCCATCATGCCTTGGGCTCTGACTCAGCACTCTATGGCAGTCTCACAGGATACGATGCCGCCTGTCAATCAAAGTATTTTTGAACATATTTAATTGCATTTTTTTAACAGTCCTTTGACTGTCTTCTTCTACTGATTCCCTCAAGGCAGTCCCCATAAGGTCTCTTCTTTGCTAGCTCCTATGAGTAAGGATGCAACTGTTCAATGGATTTAGGGGCATAAGCAGCAGGGTCATACATGGGTTACTCACAGCAACTTTATTAATTTAATCTCTAATAAGGAGGGGTTAACGAGGGATAAATCATGGGGCAACACCCTCCTCTCTTAACTCTGATTTTCAGTCTTGTCTGTCATTGTCCTTTACAGAAAAACATTTGATTCATGAGAGAGTCCACAGAGAAAAGAAGTCACACAAATGCCAGCATTGTAGGAAACGTTTTGCTTACAAATCAATCCTTGTCATGCATCGGAGAGTCCACACAGGAGAGAAGCCATACAAATGCCAGCATTGTGTGAAATGTTTTTCTTGGAAGTCATACTTATTGATACATCAGAGAGTCCATACAGGAGAGAAGCCATACAAATGCCAGCATTGTGGGAAATGTTTTTCTTTGAAGTCACACCTAGTGACACATC
>NW_024839594.1:0-1155 GCF_019175285.1 Sceloporus undulatus
AACTTCTGCCTTATGTGAGGGTTAATAATTTAAAAGTAATAAGATACCTTGCATGTTTTAACCAATAGGTGGCGCTTTTCCCCTTCCTGTTGGCCTTTATCAGTTGCTTATCCTATTTTGAGCATTCACAGACATTTCTGAATGTTTAGTGCAAACCTGCAAACAAACATATCAAAAATACCTTTTCGTAATTCTTGTACCTCACCTTAGTGTATAAAAGAGCTATTTATCAGCTCTGGATGCCTCCTAAAATGTACCCTTCACTGTTAAGTTTACCGGTAGCAAAACTTTTAAAAACTACTTGACCTTTTTAAAATTAATAACACCTATACCATCCAAGGTAGAATCATTCATACTAATACGCATATACACACACAAACAAATATCTGTTTATCCTAAATGCTAGGTCAGCCTTATCCAGTCTAACATCTTCCAAAATTTCCCACAAATGGGGAAATCACCAAAGAGGAATTCAAACAAATAGCGAGCCTATGTAGGGGTAAAGTCAGAAAAGCTAAAGCACAGAATGAAGTCAGGCTTGCTAGAGAGGTTAAGAACAACAAAAAGGGCTTTTTTGATATGTCCTCAGCAAAAGGAAGAAGAAGGAAATGGTAGGGCCACTGCATGGAGAAGATGGCAAATGCTAACAGGGGACAGTGAAAAGGCAGAATTACTCAACACCTTCTTTGCCTCAGCTTTCTCAGAAAAGACAAAGGGTGCTCAACCTGAGGATAATGGAGCAGAGGACAGAATTCAGCACAGAATAAGTAAGGAGATAGTACAGGAATACCTGGTTAATCTAAATGAATACAAGTCTCAAGGACCAGACGAACTACATTCAAGGGTATTAAAAGAACTGGCAAATGTAATATCGGAGCCATTGGCAATAACCTTTGAGAACTCCTGGAGAACAGGGGAAGTCCCAGCAGACTGGAGGAGGGCAAACGTTGCCCCCATTTTCAAAAAAGGAAAAAAAGGGTATCCCAACAATTATCATCCAATCAGTCTAATTAATATCTATACCAGGAAAGATTCTAGAGCAGATCATTAAACAGAGAGTCTGTGAACATCTAGAAAGCAATGCCATAATCACAAAAAGTCAACATGAGTTTCAGAGAAACAAGTCATGCCAGACAAATCTAATTTCTTTTTTTG
>NW_024839595.1:0-619 GCF_019175285.1 Sceloporus undulatus
TTGGACCTATATTGATGACTAAAGAAAGGCAAAAGGCACAAAACAAGCCTATGAGAAGAAAACGGATGACAGCAGAGAGAGAGAGAGAGAGATCTAGTGGGATTCTCACTTATTCCGTGTCCAGAAACGGAGTCTTACAAAGCTCTTTTCAGAGAGCCCTCCAGAGAATAGGACCCAGAACAATGGATGCAAACTACAGGAAAAGAGGCTCCAGCTAAACATTAAGAGCAACTCCTGGGAATCATCAATCTCCATGAAGCCGTCTTTGTTCTGCGCAGAGCCTCCCTGCCTCCAGGTGGCGCTGCTTCCCTCCTTCTTCCTCCCAGACTCTAGGCTGAGGCCCTGCCTCCATCTCAGAGACAGAGACCCAATGGAAGGCCGGGAGAGGGCAGGAAGGGTGGGAGGGGCCAAGGGCGGGGCCTTGCAAATTAGGGACCGATGGGGAGAGAGGAGAAAATGTAATTTCTTCAGCCAGTATTGTAATTCCAATGCCATGACCAGGCGGTGGTGCTGTTTCCTTCCCTCAAGGCTGATGCACCACCTCCCTCCCAGCAACCATGGAACAAACAGCCACTGAAGTTCAGAGGAATAGTGGGCACAGTTGGGGGCGGAGCCATGC
>NW_024839595.1:719-1155 GCF_019175285.1 Sceloporus undulatus
GGGGGGGGGCCATGGAGAGGGCTGTGGGCGAAGGGGGTTTCTGGGGCTAGAGAGGGAGCAGAGTTTGAGGAGGAGGAGGGAAGACTGGGGCCAGGGCAAGGTCTCACTGTGGCCTGGAAAGATGTCCCAAGGAGAGGGGCCTCTAGGCAGCTGGTGAGGCAAGCATGCAACTTTTGGGTGCAATTGGCATTTTATATTTCCAATAATAAGAGCAGTACATTGTGGTTCAAGGTTCTCTTTTTGTTGGAGTTTTATTCCAGCCTTTTTGTATCTTGTTTCAAGGAAGAAGGCAGCAGAGCAATGGCTTCCACCAGTTTCTTTTCTGGTTTCCAGATTTGTAGTTTAATCGGATGTCGTTGAGGGAGCCCTTCTCAGAGCAAAAGGGAAGAGGAGAGGCTTCTGTGGATGATGGGCATAACAGTCTAGATGGGTCCAT
>NW_024839596.1:0-1155 GCF_019175285.1 Sceloporus undulatus
AAGAAAGAAAGAAAGAAAGAAAGAAAGTTATTGCTAATGTGTTTGGTCAAAAAGATGTGGGAGTTGTAGTCCTGGGTTCAGAGGGATTGGAGGGGCCTTACTGCAGGGCAGGACCCCTCCTCTCTCTGGCCCTGTGGATGCTGGGAGACCCAGTCCAGGAAATACACCTTAAATCCCTTTGGAAAGAGAAAAGGCTACTACTGCCTTACAGATCCATTTTGCCCCAAATCCTTTATGAGGCCAGAGACCCCTTTGTTAGGAAGTGAACCCCGAAAATCTCAGGAAGGCTCTATATCTCCCAAGGCTCCCTCCCTCCAGGACCTCCTTCCATGCTTCCCCTCAGTCTCTCTCTCTCCCCTGAAGGCCTCAAACTGCCAACTGCTAAGCGCTGAGGAAGAGGCAGCCATTTTGTGCTGCTTGTGACTGTGGGGAATAATGTTCCAGAACCTTCTCTGAGGCTTCAGTTGAACACAGGTCTCTCTTTCTCTCCTGAGGCTCAAAAGAGAGAAGGAGGCCAGGATCCTTGGGCCAAAAGGAAGGAAGTGTGTCCCTTTGCGCCTCTGGCATTCCATTTTGAGGTGAAGGAAGGAAAAAGGGAAGGAAGGAAGGAAGGAAGGAAGGAAGGGGTCTGTAGGGGTCTGAGGAAGGGGAGGCAGGGACTCAGGGCCAGTGGGGAGGCTGGGCTTTGGGGGCTGGGAGAGAGAGGTGGAGAAAGAGACCCTCCCTTTGGGCCCTTGCTGGGGAGGGTCCACAGGTCCTTGCCTCCCCCCTTTGGGAAAGGAGACCCCTCAGCCCCCTGGACTCACTCCTGCCACTCATTCCTAGAATGGCTGGGACTCAGAGGAGTTTCCTAGGCATTGTCACCTTCTGCCCTCCATGGCCATTGGCACTGACCTTTTCCCATTGCCTTTCCTCCCTCAGCCCTTGGACCTCCTCCTCCTCCTTCGCACTCAGAGCAACCCTTCTCTATGGCTGAGGAGAAAGCCTCTGACCCAAGGAGGCTCCGGCCATAAAGGACGGCAGAAGAGCCCTTTCTGGGGCTGCTAGCATTTGTGTCTTTGTACTGAAGGTAGGCCTTTATTCCTGCAGCTGGAAGAGGACCTTTGTTTAAATGGGTTTATATAATTAATTTACATAGGTCTTCACATCCCAAAA
>NW_024839597.1:0-1155 GCF_019175285.1 Sceloporus undulatus
CGGTTTCATGTAGATGTTAAACAGTATTAGTGACAGGATGATGCCCTAAGGAACGCCAAATTTAAACTCCCTTTTAAAGGAACAACTGTCCCCAAGCATCTCTTTCTTGAATCTGCTTGAGAGATAGGACCGGACCCATTGCAGTGCATTGCCCCCGATCCCCAATTCCCTCAGGCTTTCCAGAATGATACCATGGTCGATGGTATTGAAAGCCACTGAGAGATCCAAAAGCTTCAACAGGGTCACACTTCATCTGTCGGTGTTCAAGCAAAGATCATCTACTAAGGCGACTATAGCATTCTTGACTCCGTATCTGGTCTTGAAGCCAGTTTGAAATGGGTTTAGATAATCTGATTCTTCCAAGAATGCTTGGAGTTGAACAACATCCTTATCAATCACCTTGCTTAGAAATGGAAAATGGATCTGTAATTGTTCATGTCCAAGGGATCTAGGGAGGGCTTTTCCAGAAGACGCTGAACCACCGCCTCTTTTAAACAAGATGGAAAATAGCCCTCCCTAAGAGATTCATCTATGATATATCTCAGGTGAGTCTCCTACTTGGTGCATCTCCTACTTGGAGGACTAGCCATGAGAGGGCTAGTTATCTTCTTCACAGTTCCAAGGAGCTTGTCCACGTCCTCAGTACTTACAGATTCAAATTGATCCAGTATGATCTTATTCACTGAGTTACTGGACACCTCACCTATAGCCTCTACAATAATGTCTACCTCTGGAAGAAGGGAAGGAGTACACCCTTCCTTCCTTCCTTCCTTCCTTCCTTCCGGAATGAAGCCCAAGCTGCGGAGCTAGACTCAGGAGAGAAAGGCTGGGAAGACTCTGCATTGTCCATATAGCTCTTTCTCTCTCAGTGTGTGTGTGTATGTTTGCCTCTGATGTTCTTATGGCTGTGAATGGAGGTGAGTACTGGGGAGAGAAGAAAGTGTCAATTTTGTGCAAATGCAGAACGTCTGTGCATCAAAGAGTCCAGTGTGTTGAAATAGCAAAGAACTTTATTGAAAACACATAGAAGGAATTCAGTATTCAAGCCAGAACTGCCCACTCCAAGCCAAACTATACATTAAAACCCCGAAACCTAAAACACCACCCTCTTCCCAACCTAGCCCCCATCTCCAATTCCTACAGTCTATGCCCCAC
>NW_024839598.1:0-1155 GCF_019175285.1 Sceloporus undulatus
ATTTTCAAATTATTGCTTTCCTTTTTTAATAAAAAATACTATTTTATTGAACAGTACTGTATTTGAGTATTGACTGTTACTAAGGTATTCAGAATTATCATAGGCCCTGAGGCCTAGGGATGATGTATCACAAGTTAGACTTTATATGCATGGTCACCTTTCTTGACTCCATACTAACCTTGAGCCTGACAGTTATTATTATGGTTACTGTCCAATAGCTATCTGGCTAAAGGTGGTAGAATTTCTGTGTTCTGCAGGGTGCTTAACTGACTTTTCAGTTTTGCAAGATGTAATCATATTTAGTATATCTGAGATTTTCATATAATTCAGTATCAATTCTCTTCCAAAATAAATATTTTGAACAAATGACAAATTTGAATTTGGCACTACCCTGCCAACAAACGCATTCTCCAGAAACTGACCTCTTTCTCTTGCTTTGTGCTTTCTAGTTTTTAGTCACTTAATGATTCACAACGTACAATCAGTTCTATCTCACTGAATGACTGCTATGTTTACTGCAATAAGATTTCATTCATTGAGGCTTGTCTGTTGTATTCACTTATCTCTCATTTCAAGTTGTAAGTTCATTCATGCATGGTATTTCTGAATGTGTGCTACTTGTCATAACTGGGCACTTGGTTTGATTAGGTCATTATATGCTATCACTGCATTAAGTCTCATTTGTGAGGATTTTCTTTTTAAAAAGAACAACTGAGGAGCAGGACTGCATCTGCCAGTTGTGCTTCCAGGCCATGTGCAAGAACATGTATAACTGGAGCACACAGGAGATACATGCCTGTGTGTGGGGAATATTAATGATTTATCTGTTCTTTCTAGAGATGTAAAATGTCCAAAATTTTGAATATTCTTTTAAAATTTTATATATATATATATATATATATATATATATATATATTGTTTCAAATAGAATAAAAGCTTCTGAACTGCAAAAAACTTCTTTGAATTTTTATTACAAGCAGGCAAAAAACAATACACACATAAGAAATTATCAACATACTAATAATCAACATTAGTTCATTATGTATTTGACTTTGTCTGGATTTCACTTTTAAAGCAGGCATCTTCAGACCTGGTAAACTCTTTTGTTCTGCCATTCTGCCTTTGCTTTGCTGTTGCTTTGCAAAATGCCTTTGT
>NW_024839599.1:0-1155 GCF_019175285.1 Sceloporus undulatus
TGGGCACTTGGTCTCTAAAAGGTTCGCCATCACTGTCATAGGGCATGTTTTCCAGACTTTTCACCATTTAAATATTTGAAGGGATGTCATATTGAGGAGGGAGCAAGCTTGTTTTCTGCTGCTCCAGAGACTAGGACCTGGAGCAATGGATGCAAGCTGTAGGAAAAGAGAATCTACCTCAACATTAGGAAGAACTTCCTGACAGTAAGGGCTGTTTGACAGTGGAACAAACTCCCTCGGAGTGTAGTGGAGTCTCCCTCCTTGGAGGTCTTCAAACGGAGGCTGGATGACCATCTGTCGGGGATGCTTTGATTGTGATTTCCTGCATGGCAGGGGGTTGGACTGGATGGCCCTTGTGGTCTCTTCCAACTCTATGATTCTATGATTCATTTTGGTTACTTTCTCCTGGACATGCTTTGAAACAGATGTAAAATTAGCTGCAGTGAATTAAAAATTCTTCATTAAATATTCATTTCATTACAATTTCTCCCACTTGATTAATTATTATTAACTTTTGATTTGATTAAATAAACCTTGAAGGTGCTTGAGTTGACTTTAATATGACATTGACTAGTAAACCAGAAGAAACTAAATGGACTATGAAATCACCTTGACTATAGTGAATTTTGTTCCTTTTCCCATTGGCTAAAGTATATTTAGCGGCTTACATTTGACTATGGTACGGTCAGTGAATTTTAGTGACAAAGCCCCATAGTATAGTTTGCTTGGGATTTTTTAGTTAAAATTCTGAGAAGCACGTGGAGTGTGCAAGAGAAGCTCAAGGGCTATATGCAGACAACAGACTGCACTTTGCCCTGCCCTGCTTTATGTGCTGATAGAGCATCTTTAACACAGAAAGAACTGAGAACATCTTCTCTTTGAGGAGAGGCTACAGTATTTGGGAATTTACAGAAAATCCTAAACATTACTTAGAGTGCATCTATAGTGTAGAAACAATGCAGTTAGACACCACTTTAAGTGCTGTAGCTCCATCCTGTGGCGTCCTGGGGTTTGTTGTTTTACAAGATCTTTAGCCTTCTCTGCCAAAGAGTGCTGATGTCTCACAAAACTATAAATCCCAGGATTCTGTAGGATGGAGCCATGGCAGTTAAAGTGGTGTCAAACTGCGTTTCTTCTACAATTTAGATGCAGTCT
>NW_024839600.1:0-1155 GCF_019175285.1 Sceloporus undulatus
TCCTTCCTTTTGGCCCAAGGAGCCTGGCCTCCTTCTGACTCTGGAGCGTCAGGAGAAAAAGAGAAGCCTCTGATCAACTGAGGCCTCAGAGCAGGATCTGGAACATTATTCCTTACAGTCACAAGCAGCACAAAATGGCCGCCAGAACACAAAATAGCTGGGTCTGCCTGAATTTCCCAAGAAAGCTGCATCCACACTGCAGAAATAAGGCACTTTGACACCACTTTAACCGCTCAGTGATATGGAATCCTGGGATTTTACCTTTGGACACTTAGCCTTCTCTGCCAGAGAGCTCTCATGCCACAACAAACTACAAATCAGAGGATTCCACAGGATGAAACCAGGAGAGTTAAAGCGGTTTCGAACTGCATTATTTCTGCAGTGCAGATACAGCCTGAGTCGGTTGTAAAAGAGCAGAAGCACCCAAGTCTTGTTTTTACCTTCCTAATAATGGGCTTCCTGTTAAAAAAATAAGCCCTCTGCTTATCTGTCTAATCCTTATTTTTGTTGTTCTTGTTTGTTTCTATGTTCATTTGGTCATAATATGAGATGGTCTGGTCTGCCTCCTTCCTTCTTGCCTGAAAATCTCTTAATAAGGAAACTGGGGAGACTTTTAAAACCTTCCAAAGGAGCCACTTTTGGGCTTTTTTGGGGGACTAGCCTCCTCTTAGAAGCCAAAGCCCAATGTTTGTGAAGAAGAAGAATAAGGCTTGTATTAAAACTATCCTCCCCATTTCTGACCCCTTTTAAAATCCATGTTCCCCAGAAGGAGCACAACTGTATAAGACAAACAAAAGACACACAAAGGGACGCATTTCCTTCCTTTTGGCCCAAAGAGACTGGCCTCTTTCTGACTCTGGAGCCTCAGGAGAGAAAGAGAAGCCTCTGTTCAACTGAAGCCTCAGAGAAGGTTCCGGAACATTATTCCCCACAGTCACAAGCAGCACAAAATGGCCACCAGAATACAAAATGTGAGTCTGGAGCAAACTGTCCATAGCCTGCAATGCATCTCCTAATTCTGTTGGCAGTCCCTCCCTCCCAACACTTTCTCATTTCCCCCCAAAACCAGAGCAAAGCTGGCAGATGGAAAGAGGTTTTAAAGCAGCATTTAAATCTGCCATATTTGCTTTTAAACAACTAAATGTCCCAAAGGCT
>NW_024839601.1:0-1155 GCF_019175285.1 Sceloporus undulatus
CAGCAGACTGGAGGAGGGCAAATGTCATTCCCATTTTCAAAAATGGGGAAAAAAAAGGACCCAAACAATTACCATCCAGTCAATCTGACATTAATACTAGGAAAGATTCTAGAGCAGCCCATTAAAAAGAATGAAATTCACAGATAGAGGATGGGGGGAAACACCAGGCTTGACAACAGCACATGTGAAAGGGATCTAAGAACCTTGTAGAACACAAGTTGAACATAAATCAGCAGTGTGATGCAGCAGCCAGAAAATCCAATGTGATTCTAGATGTATAGTGTCTAGAACAAGAGAAGGAATACAGTGGTACCCCGGGATACGAATGCGCCGCCTTACGAAATTTCCGGGTTACGAAAAAAATCCATTTAAAAAAACTGTTCCGGCTTACGAATGTTTTTTCGGGTTACGAAAAAATTTTTTTTGGTGCTTTTCAGCGCTATTTCACACGAAATCGCGGCTTTTCCCCATTAGCGCCTATGGGTTTTCGGCTTGCGAAAGCTTTTCGGGTTACGAAAGCAGCAGCGGAACGAATTAATTTCGTAACCCGAGGTACCACTGTAATAGTAATCTATTCTACTTTGCTCAGGCCTCACCTGGAATACTGCATCCAGTTCTGGGCACCACAATTCAAAAAGGATGTTGACAACCAGTGTAATGTGTCCACAGGAGGGTGGTCAAAATGGTGAAATGTCTGGAAACCATGATCTGTGAAAATAGACTTGGGAAGCTGGGCATGTTTAGCCTGGAGAATAGGAGGTTAAGAGGTGACGTGATACCCATGTTTAGATATTCAAAAGGGTGCCATATTGAAGATGGTGCAAACTAGTTTTCTGCTGCTCTACAGACTAGGACATGGAGCAATGGATTCAAGCTGCAGGAGAAGAGATTCTATCTCAATATTAGGAAGAACATCCTGATAGGACGAGCTGTTTGACAGTGTAATACACTCCCTCAAAGTGTGGTAGAGTTTCCTCCTTTGAAGGTTTTTAAGCAGAGGTTGGATGGTCATTTGTCAGAGGTAGTTAGCTTGCGTATTCCTGCATGGCAGGGGATTGGACCTGGTGAGCCTTGAGGTCTCTTCCAGCTCTATGATTCTATTGCCAGGGCTAAGGTTTAGTTCTGAAGTGCAAACCTCATTCTGAACAAAACTGA
>NW_024839602.1:0-1155 GCF_019175285.1 Sceloporus undulatus
GAGGGTTTCTTTATTCAAAGACCCCTTGGTGAAGGGGTTCCTGAAGGGTTGTGCCAACCTTTACCCTCCTGTGTCGCTACCAACGCCGGCTTGGAGTTTGGAGCCGGTACTGTCGGCTCTCCAATCCAAGCTCTTTGAACTGATGGCCACAGCGGACTTGAGTCTATTGACTTCGAATACCGCTTTCTTTGTGGCCATCACCTCTGCCCGCCGTGCGGGCAAACTCTGTGCCTTACGGAGGGACCACCCATTCCTGAGGTTCCACAAGGGCAAGGTGTCCCTCCGTACAGACATTACCTTCCTGCCTAAGGTAGTGTCTGCTTTCCACATGTGCCAGGACATTGTGTTGTCCACTCTCGCATCCAACCTGATGTCGGATGAAAAGCGACGCCTTCACTCTCTTGATGCCAGGAGAGCGCTGGCCTTTTACCTGGACAGAACTGCTGCCTCCAATTGTTCCGAGAGACCTTTCCTATCTACTTGGAACCAAAGAAGGGGTTGCCTGTGTCTGCTCAGAGGTTGTCCAAATGGGTGGCTGGTACCATCCACCTCTGCTATGAGCTGTTGGGTAAACCTCTCCCTGGCAGGGTTCGTTCCCATTCGACAAGGGCAATGTCAGCGTCCTCCGCATTCCTTTTGGGGATTCCTTTGGGGGATGTCTGTAAGGCTGCTGTCTGGTCTCAACCTCTGACTTTTACTACTATAGGTTGGACACCAGAGCCATCCGAGACACAGCTTTCGGGAGGGCTGTGTTGGTTTCAGGGTTGTATTGATTGCACTACTGAGGTTTTGTGTTCTACAGTTGATTACAGTTGATACTGTTTACAATTGTTGAATGTTGGTTTGCACAAGTCCTATGGGATCGGTCTTGCATGACCCCTGTTCCCTTCTCGGGTTTAGCAAAGTTATTGCTATGTGATCTGTGCATTAACAAACAGACTGACTCCTATGGTCCAAGGTTTTTTATGGCAAAAAAAAATATACCTTTGGGTTACCATAGCTATGGTTTCAGGACACTCCCTCTGCCGCATACTTAAGCTTGTCAGTCTAAACCCATTTGTATGATTCGCAGAGACCACGAAGAAGAAGGACAGGTTCCTTACCTGTAACGGTATTTCTTCGAGTGGTCATCTGCGAATACATACAAATCCCACA
>NW_024839603.1:0-1155 GCF_019175285.1 Sceloporus undulatus
CAGTCTGAATGGGGCCTTTGTCAACTTAAAAGCACATAATATCAACTAGAGTGGCAAAGATGCTCCTGTCTGCAAGTTATTATTGTTGATACACTAGACAGTGCTGGTATTATTATTATTATTATTATTATTATTATTATTATTATTATGCTTTATTTATATAGCGCTGTAGATTTACACAGCACTGTACATACAAACAATAAAATAGAAAAAGTAAACCTGCCCATGGCGTACAGTCTAAGAAATAATAGCATAATACATATACATAATACATAACAATACAGGAAAGGGTACAATAAAGTAAAGCAGGCAACAAATTAAAAATGTCAGATAACAAATAATAGTCACACAATGGCAGTGAGCACTTCAGACCTCTAAGATTACCTAGGTCTCCAATGATAAAAACAGACCCAGGAACAATCCTAAATTACATACCTGGTGGTCTTTAGAAGGAATGAAACCCTATCTAAAATAGATAAACAAGACATTTCCTGGATGTAAGGATTCTCTACTCATAAGTATCTTACCAGGATTCAACTCAACGTATTCACTCTCATGCAGCTCACTACTGCAACTAGGCAGTGGTTCAGAGCATGCTTGGCCTCTCCTGAGTCAGATGTTGCAGAAAACTATACCTTGGTATCATCTGTGCAATGATACTTCAGCTGCTTTGTATAGGCAGGGGAAGGGATCTGTCTTACCTTCACAATATTAAATGAGGTGGAGAACTGTTTAAATTTTTCAAAGTGGCTTTTAGTGGGGAAAATGCACAGCATTACCAGGTAAAAAGAATTATCTGTGTAGAGGGTGGGGAGTTATGAATAAACACAACCCAAAGATAATCTGCTCACTTGCTGGGCAGCAAGTGCTGTCACTCACAGGCAGCAGTAGAAGGATGGCAGGACACCAAAACACAAAGATAGAGGCTGTCAGCTGCATCTGTTGAGAACACACCACAGCAGCCAAAACTCCCACCCTTTTCTAATTAATCCGGGTAGTTGAGAGACTGAAAAATAGCTACTGATAAAGGCACACAAAGCCCAGCTGTCAAAAGACCATCCCACCGACCATCCCTGGGGAGCAGCACCAGCTGGAAGACAATGATAGGCTTCATTGCCTGCTGTCTGTTCACCCTCACTCCTTTGGGGACAGAGA
>NW_024839604.1:0-1155 GCF_019175285.1 Sceloporus undulatus
AAATGCAAATGAAGGAAAAGTACCAGGCAACTAAAAAACCACAAAAATTATGAGATGTCTGCAGAACTGCCCAAAAATACAGCAGGGCAAAGCAAGAAAATGGAGACTGGTTTGGTGCCATTTGCCTGGAGCAGTGTTGCCAACTCATGGGACAGAAAAATGTTCCCATATTTGGCAATGGGAATAAAGGGTTGCACTAAACACCGGAAGTTCATGGGAGAAACACCCTGACTGTAGGGAAAAACACTGTATTTGAATATCAGGAAATATACAGATTAAAGGAGAGCTGTAGCCCTCGAAGCTTCTGGCAAGTTGTCTCCAATGAAGTCCAACACATCCGAACATTTGTGTGTGTTGTGTGCCTTCGAGTCATTTGAAAATTATGGCCACCCTAAGGTGAACCTATGCTGGGATTTTCTTGGCAGAATTTGCTCAGAGGGATTCAAACCCTGGTCTCCAAAGTTGTTGTCCAATACCTCCGAGGCCTCATTCCCACTAAATCAGATCAGATTCATGATTCGGGCTATATGACCATCGCTCCCATTTGAAATTGATTTCAATCCTTATCTGACCGATTGCCTTTGCAATAAAGCGGGGGAAAACCAGAAAGACCGAATTTTCGTGGCACTACTTTTCCAGCGGTCCTGTGGTAGTCTCTCCTCCTTTGGAGGTTTTTAAACTGATGGCCATCTGGGCCATCTCTCCCAACTCTATGGTTCTATTATTCGAATGCTCAAACCGCTATATCACTCTGGCTCTCAATTTAACCAAGATTAAGTTAAAGTCTTCTTTTGCAAAAGTTTAAAAAAGTATGAACGTATTATTTTTTGAAAAACCCATGGGTAAATGCCAGTGCAGCATAGTGGTTTGAGTGTTGGACTATGACTCTGGAGGCCAGGGTTCGATGCCCCGCTTGGCATGAAACCCACTGGGTGACTTTGGGCAAGTAACATTCTCTCAGCCTCAGAGGAAGGCAAGGGCAAACCTCTTCTGTACAAATCTTGCCAAGGAAAGTCCGTGATACATTTGCCATAAATCAGAAACGACCAGAAGGCGCACAACCCCCACAAAAGCTCAGATGTGTTGGTGTTCACTGGAGACAACCGAGGGCAAATCCTGGCCACAAACACAATAAAGACATTTTAAAATACAATG
>NW_024839605.1:0-701 GCF_019175285.1 Sceloporus undulatus
ACAACGAGGTGATGATGGAAACCTATGAAAATGTGTCCTCTGTGGGTAAGGACCCATTGCCCTTCCTATAGAATGGGGCAAGTGCTCTAGAAAGCTACATTGCATGGGACACTGGTTCCAATTCGATTTTTATAGCAACATCCTGTGAAATCATGGAATTTGTAGTGTGTAGTTTCTAGAACTGCCCACATTACACCGGTTATTACAACCCTCCACTGCAGGGGTAGGCAACCTTTTTGACCCGGGGGCCGGTTTGTTGTCCCTCAGACAACTGGGGGGCCGAAGCCAAAAAATAAAAAAATAAATATTTTTTAAAAAATTAATTAAATAAATAAACCGGGACAAATGTAGGACAAAATTTTCAAAGGGAGGACACTTTTTTTTTTTTACAAAATGGAGGGCACACAAAAAAATTTGCTGATTTTTTAAAAAATGTTAATATAAATGCATGTTTCGGAGGCTTCTATAGACAATTGCCCCCCTTGCCTGCCACTTGCCCCCTTGCCCACCTCCTCCTGATAGGCCAAAGGCCCCACACCCTCACGCGAGAGGCCAAAGGCTCCAGCGGCAATCGGCAGCAGGACCGGGTGAGGGCCGGTCCCAAGGCCTTGCCGGGCCGCATCCGGCCCGCGGGCCGCAGGTTGCCTACCCCTGCTCCACTGGCTTCCCATTAGTGTCTGGGCAAAATACAAGGTGTTGGT
>NW_024839605.1:801-1155 GCF_019175285.1 Sceloporus undulatus
ACAACGAGGTGATGATGGAAACCTATGAAAATGTGTCCTCTGTGGGTAAGGACCCATTGCCCTTCCTATAGAATGGGGCAAGTGCTCTAGAAAGCTACATTGCATGGGACACTGGTTCCAATTCGATTTTTATAGCAACATCCTGTGAAATCATGGAATTTGTAGTGTGTAGTTTCTAGAACTGCCCACATTACACCGGTTATTACAACCCTCCACTGCAGGGGTAGGCAACCTTTTTGACCCGGGGGCCGGTTTGTTGTCCCTCAGACAACTGGGGGGCCGAAGCCAAAAAATAAAAAAATAAATATTTTTTAAAAAATTAATTAAATAAATAAACCGGGACAAATGTAGGAC
>NW_024839606.1:0-1155 GCF_019175285.1 Sceloporus undulatus
AGTGACACAGCTTCCAGGTTGTGTAGCCAAATTGTACTTGCTCCTGCTCAAAACACATTGCATAAATAATTCATTTTGAAGCCACTTTAACTGCCCTGGCTCAATGCTAGGGAATTCTGGTAACTACAGTTTTGTGAGACGTTTAGCCTTCTCTGTCAGAGAGCTCTGGTACCACAACAAGCTACAATTCCCAGAATTTCCTAGCACTGAGCCAAGGCAGTTAAAGTGATCTCAAACTGGATTATTTCTGCAGTGTGTTTTGGACCTATGTGATGTAAACTACAGATTTTACTGGTTTCAGATAAAAAGTTTGATCTATGTTTATGGGAGGTAATGCAAGGGCAGGACTGTGTTTAACCCTTGCATTGGTGCTGATGGGGAAATTTCTGTTTAGGAAGGAAGGCATAGTGAATTGCAGACAGTGGTTGATTTAACCACACAGAGCTGGACCAGTCATCAGCACGCCATCTGAGCAATCTTGCACCAAAGCAAACATGTACCTTACCCTTTATTGCAGTTTGGGAAAAGCCAACTAAGAATACCATTAAACAACATAGAGAAAATTACAGAAGGGTACTGGGAATATATTAGCCAACTATGGCCCGGAACAGATGGGCCTTTTATGACACCCTCATCATGTGCTAGGGTTGCCTCAGGGTGGCACACCCACACGGCCCTCAACTGTAGCACATGACGAGGGTGTAACAATGGCAGTGACCTGTATACATGGACGCCACCATTGTTACGTAAGCGCTGCATGGCGTCTGCATGGCACCACGTGGTGCTTACATAATGAGTGTGCCAGTGGTGCACTTGTTACGCTGCCACTGCGGCATAAAAAGAACCCGCTTTTTGCGAGTTCTTTTTCTGCTGGCAGGAAGCCACACGGTTTCACAGTTGCGGCTTCCCTCCAGTGGAAAAACAGGTGCCGCCAGGCCGCCCTTTTTGGGTGTTCTGTACCACGCTTTTAAAACAGCAGTCATTAAACCATAATGAGCAATACCATACAAAAACTGAACTTTTCTCTTACATGTCAGATTGTTCTTATTAGTAGAACGTGCCGGTTAGTGAATGGTAGGACCAGAATGCTCTGTAAATGTTTAAATTGTTTTTTCTTAAGATTCCTAAGAGCTTAATAACCCTGCAGCTTCTAAA
>NW_024839607.1:0-1155 GCF_019175285.1 Sceloporus undulatus
TTTAATTTCCTCCAATAGATATTGCAAGACACATGCTACCACTGCATGCCAATTTAATATGGACCATAAGCTTTATGTGGGAGTAAATGTCACTGGATTCAGTGGAGCGGAGTCAGGCTGTAATCCGGACCTCTCCGCACATCACCAAATCACTTGTTTAATGAAACAAATTTCAAGGCTGGTTATGAATGAGAGACTCCGCAGACTGACTTGGAAGCTGCTTGTACTGAAATCGGCAGCAAAGAGTTTCTTCCAGAAATATTCCCTTGCCTTGGAGTACAGGGTAAAAGAAGAACAGATAAGAAGAAGAACACCTGTTAGTAAGAGTCATTCAACAGGTATCATGGCCAATATAATACACATGACTAGTGCTACACAACCTTGTTGTTCAATGGCAGTGTTGCATACCCTTCAAACCATACCGATTTGGAAGGGACTGTCTGATTAATCCTTTGTCATTCCGCTCCACTTTTTGTATTAAAGTGCTCCAGTTTTTCTCTCCTCTCCCAATTAATTTAGTGTTCCCTGCAGACTCAGGCAAAAGCAAACTGCTGCAGCCTCACCTAGCTTGCATTTGTTGTTGCAGAATTATGGCAATCCTAATGCGACTCTATCATGGGATTTTCTTGGCAAGATTTGTTCAGAGGAGGATTCCCATGGCCTTCCCCTGAGGCTGAGAAATTGTGACTTGCTCCAGGTCACCCACAGGGTTTCATGGTCAACCCTCAAACCACTACACCATACACCCTGTAACTCAGGCTACTGTATCTCAGATAAAAATGTCCAGCCACTTTCATGTGGGTAGGTAAAACTAACACAAGGACAATGCAAGGGGAAGGGGTGAGATGCTCATGCACCTGCCCTTTCATCACTAAAATACAGTGCGCCCGCACCATACGCGGGCACGCCATATGCGGCCTTGAGCATACGAGTTCAAGCCGCGGCGCGTGCGGGGGGTGGAAGGGGCGGCGCGTCCCAATTGAATGGGCACGAGCGCCCGTTGCGCCGCGCACGCGCCCACGCCGCTGCACCGCCGCGCACAAGCCCCATTGTTTCCAATGGGGCTCGAGCATAGGCGGAATTCACCTTACGCGGAGGGATCCGGAATGGATCCCCCGCGTAAGGCGAGGACGGACTGTACTTACACGCATCCCT
>NW_024839608.1:0-1155 GCF_019175285.1 Sceloporus undulatus
GTTACTCCAGCTCATACATCAGAAGGGCTGCCAGACCCCCCCCCCCCCAAAAAAAAATCCCGTAAGAATGAAGAGAAACAACCACCCAAAGGGAAGGTATTTTTACCATACATCAAAAAAGTCACAGAATAGAGAAACTTGTGAGGAAACACAACCTCCAAATGATCTACATACTGACCAAGAAAATCCAGCAAATGTTGCACTCAGCAAAGGACAGGAGAGAACCTCTCACAGCCGCAGGAGTTTACCACATACATAGCGACCATCAAACACAGTGTTCAAACATGAATCAAGGAACACGACAGACACTGCAGACTGGGTCAGCTAGAAAAATCAACAGTAGCAGAACACATTATAAACCATACAGGGCATAAAATGCTATTTGAAAACACTGAAATTCTGGACCATGCTAACAACTATCAGGTCAGAATGCACATGGAAGCCATTGAAATCCATAAACACCTGGATGACTTCAACAAGAAAGAAGATACCCTAGGGCCTTGCCATTCAACAACAGACCACTACAGAGATTAACACTTCCTCTCAACCAAGCAACACACAGTATATGTATACACACACACACACACACACCTCACTCACTTCCATGTCAGCCTTCTTTGAAGATGCCAGCCACAGATGCTGGCGAAACGTCAGGAATAAATTCTTCCAGAATACGGCCACATAGCTCTCAAAACCCACAAAAAATATGGATTCCGGATATGAAAGCCGTCAACTTCAGAGTTTTGAAGTCTGTTTAAAGGGGAAATGGCAAAAGACTGCCTGGAAAATCTTCAGCTAACTGGCATATTTTTAGATATATTTGTAGAAGGATGCATCTACACTTCAGAAATAATGCAGTTGGACACCACTATAAGTGATGCAGCTCTAGCCTATGAAATCCTGGGATTTGTAGTTTTTCAAGGTCATTAATCTTCTCTACCAAAGAGAGTTGGTGCCTCACATTCTATAAATCCCAGGATTCTGTAGCATGGAGCCATGGCAGTTAAAGAGGTGTCAAACGGCATTATTTCTACAGAGTAGATGCGTGTGAGGCCAGAATGGACAATGAGCATCTGTGAAAGAAAACCAGGGGCAAAACAGATGGGGCCAGCCAAAATAAAGATGCTTCGAGTCACAGTGGAGGTATGGTGTTTC
>NW_024839609.1:0-1155 GCF_019175285.1 Sceloporus undulatus
AGGTGCTTCTCATAGGGCTTGATGGTTTCCAGATCCTTCACCATTTTTGTTGCCCTCCTCTGGGCATGTTCCAACTGAATTGTGGAGCCCAGAATTATTCCAAGTGAGGATTATTCCAAGTGAGGCCTGACCAAAGCAGAATAGAGTGGCACTATTACTTCCCTTGATCTAGAAACTATACTCATATTGATACAGCCTAGAATCACATTGGCCTTTTTAGCTGCCGCATCACACTGTTGGCCCATGTTCAACTTGTGATCTACTTGGAGTCCTAGATCCCTTTCAAGTATAGTTTAATTGTGATAGCAACATCCTGTAGAATATTTGAATTTGTAGTTCAGTGAGGCACTGTTGGAGAGAGACCAAAGGAGAGGGGCCTTGGGGATGGGGAGGCAGCCATGAACCTGACAAATTTTAAGAACTGGTTTGAGAGAACTTCTGAGAATCGACTCAAATCCTTGTTTGTAGACATATTTAGGGGTTCCATTAAGCAATTATGAGTAATATCTATGAAGGGAGGAAAGGGAGACACAAACCTTCTTTTCCTCTAATGTTTCTTTTCCAACTTGAGCTGAGCTCCAAGGTTGATTGCAGAAGCCATTTGTTACCCAAAATGCTGGAGTCTGGGAAGGACACCCGCAAGAGCTATGCTTTTAGGGGAATGTGGTACTTAGCTGAAAGCAGACATATAGTTTGGTTGGGGCAAAAGTAACCTTGGGATTCAGCTCAACTCTTCCAGGCCTGGAAGCACACAGAACTCCAAAGGCATTTGAAATAGGTTTTTATGTTTTATTTAGAGGAAAAGCAGTATACACACATGTACAGATATAGGTGTTCACACACACACAAGAACTAGTAACAAAGGTGGGTGAAAAGTGTGAGGCTTTGCTAATGGTAAAACTTTACCTAGATGGATCTTGATTTCAATAGCTGAGGGTCCAGAAAGGGGAGTGAAGTCAGTAACTCTAATGGCAAGTGGGGTTGTCGAGTGCATTGAGGTGCTTAGCCATGTAAACCCACAGACTGTCTGTCTGTAATTGGACTGATGTCAAAGAACAGCCAGTCAGGGCAGATATTTATTCTGTGATTGTTTCTTTGGGTCAGAAACCGAGTGTTCAAAAAGGTTTATATCATTTTAGAAAGATTCCTGGGGGA
>NW_024839610.1:0-697 GCF_019175285.1 Sceloporus undulatus
TTATAACTTGCATTGGGCATACAAATGTTTTAAAAAGTGACTTCATAAATAAGTCTAACTGAATTATCTTTATGCAAAGGGATCTTACAACACCTTTGAGGCTAACTGGAAGATTGGGCCTGAAGAGGAAGAGCCTGCCCCTCCCTCCTTCCAACTGTCATCTTGGGAGGGAATGAATAGGCTGGCACCGCTCCATCAGGGCTAGCCTGAAGATAGAGGCTCCTCCCTCCATAACTGTCATCCTTTGGCCTGGGAGGGAGTGAATAGCCTGGCCCAGCTACATCAGCGCTAACCTGAAGATAGAGGCTCCTCCCTCCATAACTGTCATCCTTCGGCCTGGGAGGGAGTGAATAGGCTGGCCCAGCTCCACCAGGGTTAACCTGAAGAGGAAGAGCCCTCCCCTCCCTCCTTGCAACTGTCATCTTCCGGCCTGGGAGGGAGCGAAAGGACAGGCCCAATGCCATCGGGCCTGAAGAGGAAGAGCCCTTCCCTCCCTCCTTCCAACTGTCATCTTCTGGCCTGGGAGTAGGGTTGCCATATCCCGCTGGTGGGCGGGGCTTTCCCGGTTTTGGGCGGGGCTGCATGGTCCCGCCCCGATTTGGCCCCGCCCCCGGGATTTCGCCCACCCATGGGCTGAGGGGAGTATTCCCTCCCTGCCTTAGCCCCGCCCCCATCGCCACAGCAGTGAGGGCGGGGC
>NW_024839610.1:797-1155 GCF_019175285.1 Sceloporus undulatus
GAGGAAAAGCCTCCCTGGGAGGAGTATTCCCTCCCTGCCTTAGCCCCACCCCCGTCGCCACAGCAGCGAGGGCGGGGTGAAGGCTGGGAGGAAAAGCCTCCCTGAGTGGAGTATTCCCTCCCCGCCTTAGCCCCACCCCCATCGCCATAGCAGCGAGGGCGGGGCGAAGGCTGGGAGGGAAAGCCTCCCTGGGAGGAGTATTCCCTCCCCGCCTTAGCCCCGCCCCCGTTGCCATAGCAGCGAGGGCGGGGCCCAGGTCCGGGGCTCCTATTCAAATGTAGGACGCAAAAAAATTGTGTCCTACATTTGAAAATTTTGTCCTACATTTGTCCCGGTTTGGAGGTCCGGACCTATGGCA
>NW_024839611.1:0-1155 GCF_019175285.1 Sceloporus undulatus
GGCGGTCTGTAACCCGCCATTGAAATGACAATAGATGTGGAAGGGGAAGCTTGACAACTTCTCTAGAGTCTCATGTAAGCCGCTTTCTCTTGCAATACAGTGCTGCGTTTTCCTTTCAATATTTCACTCCTAGCTTTGGGATAGCTATCAGGCCAAGGATTAAGGAATACATGCAACAGTCTCTCTTTCTTCTCCGAAGAAACAAAAGATGCTCACAGTTGTGACTCAAATCGACATCATACGGTCTGGTGATTCTTTAGCTATACCTTCATTTCTTCTCAGGTTTTTATAGGTTTCAAATGAATTTCTCATGCAAAATGTTTTAAAATTGATCCAAGGTATATCACAAATACTCCTTTCAGCATACTAAAAACCAGTCAGATCATGAAAGAAAAGCGGCACTACTTCTTTTGAGTGCACTGTAAGCTGCAATCTTCCACAACACACTATAATTGCCCTCTCTGTTCAAAACTCCACTCCTTCCTCTGACACTGTTAGCATGTGAGGAATGTGTGCTCCTATACAAACAATGTCATTTCTCCATAAAAGGGGGAAGAAACATTTGAAAGACTGACTAAAGCTCAGAACCCACATGAAGATATGATGTTGCAGGACTAGCATAATCCTCACGCTGCAGATATGTGGCAAGGGTGGACTTTTTTTTTCAGTATCTGTGTACAGATCGGGATGCTAGTGATGGCAGACTGCTTGCAAAGAGCTCTTTACGAAAGGAGTCCAGTCCAGAGATGGTGAAGGGAGAGCTCACCCAGTTTACTGCAGCATCATGGGAGTCACAGTCTCTTTCCAACAATGTTGGACTTTTTCAACTCAAGCCCCAGCAGCCTTTCTTCGTGCTCTCGGAGTTCCTTCAGGTGAAAGGGGGAAAGCCCGCAAAGTTTTTTCTGTAGCTTTAGTCCATGAAAGCACAACGAAAACATTAGCCAACCTATATTCATTCAAAGAAGTGAACACCAACACATAGAATCATAGAATCGTAGAGTTGGAAGAGACCACTAGGGCCATCCAGTCCAACCCCCTGCCATGCAGGAAATCCAAATCAAAGCATCCCTGTCAGATGGCCATCCAGCCTCTGTTTAAAGACCTCCAAGGAAGGAGACTCTATCACCCTCCGAGGGAGTGCATTCCATTGTCGAA
>NW_024839612.1:0-1155 GCF_019175285.1 Sceloporus undulatus
CCAATGCCACTGGGCCTGAAGAGGAAGAGCCCTCCCCTCCCTCCTTTCAACTGTCATCTTCTGGTCTGGGAAGGAGTGAAAGGACAGGCCCAACGGCATCGGGCCCGGCCTTGATTACGAAAAGGAGCCCTCCCTCCAGTCCATCTGCCTTGATCCAGGCCTCAGAGGGAGAGAAGAATGCTGGACCTGATCTCCTCCCTCCCTCACCATTCCCTTCTCCTTTAGTGTCATGTCTATGCTGGCGGTGGTATAATAGCAATCAGCAGGGCCTCCCATGCCAGACAGGTCACAACCGAAGGGTCTGACCAAGAGCACCAAAGGGCAGGATGGGCTCTCTAGCCTTATGGCAACCATCCTAGGAGAAGGAAAACTCTAATCCCAAACCCAGGCAGATGGTGCTCGTCTAACCCTTCAAGGTCAACAATCTATCCATGTAGAGAGCAGAACAAAGAACTCTATGTAACATTTGTCGACCTCACCAAAGCCTTCGACACTGTGAGTAGAAGAGGTCTGTGGCAGATCCTGGAATGACTAGGATGCCCCCTCAAATTCCTCCAGATGATCATCCTGCTATATGAAGGCCAGCAAGGTCAAGTCAGATATGGCGATGCTCTCTCGGAGCCCTTTCTAATAACTAATGGTGTAAAACAAGGTTGTGTTCTTGCTCCAACTTTATTTACAATCTTCTTCAGCATGGTGCTCCAAAGGGCTACGGCAGATCTCAAAGAATAAGACGGCATTTACATACGCTACCGTACTGATGGTAGCCTGTTTAACTTAAGCCGCCTGAGGGCCCGCACTAAGACTCTAAACTATCTAGTCCGTGAGCTGCTTTTTGCTGATGTTGCTGCCCTCGTTGCCCATACGGAAGCAGCTCTGCAGTGCCTGACATCTTGTTTTGCTACAGCTGCAGAACTCTTTGGACTGGAAGTCAGTCTGAAGAAAACGGAAGTTCTCTACCAGCCTGCACCACAGGAAGAACACTACCATCCCCACATCACCATAGGCGCATCTGTGCTTAAGTCTGTCCAGCAGTTCACCTGCTTGGGAAGCATCATCTCCTCAGATGCCAAGATTGATAAAGAGATTGATCACAGACTGGCAAAGGCATATAGCACATTCGGAAGGCTTCACAAAAGAGTCTGGAGTAACAAA
>NW_024839613.1:0-1155 GCF_019175285.1 Sceloporus undulatus
ACTTAACCTTCTCTTCTCCAGGCTACCATTGTGGTTATTCTCCTCTGGACATGTTCCAGCTTCTCAGCATCCTTTTTGAATTGTGGTGCCCAGAACTGGACACAATATTCCAGGTGAGGCCTGACCAAAGTAGAAGAGATCTAGACAGCTTACCTCTATTGATGAAGCCTAGAATCACATTGGCCTTTTTAGCTGCAGCATCACACTGCTGACGCATGTTCAACTTGTGGTCTGTTAGGACTCCTCAATCCCTTTCCCATAGTCTCCTTAAGCCAGGTGCTCCCATCCTATCGCGTATGGAGACCCTAATGGAAACCCACTGGGTGACTTTGGGCGAGTCTCACTTTCTCAGCATCTGAGGACGGCCATAGCAAAAACAAACCCCAAACCCTCTGATGAACCTTCCTTGGCCTCCTGGCCCTGAGGGCTGAGAGAGTGTGACTCGCCCAAGGTGGGTTTCATGGCCAAGGGGGGAACCGAACCCTGGTCTCCAGAGTCATAGTCCAACACTCAAACAAACCACGACTCAGTGCTGGCCCTCCCACTGCCTATTAGTTCCTATTAATCACCCTGAATCACTATCCATCACCATCAGGAGCTCCTCTTCCCCAGCTGACCTTCCTTCCCCTCAGACTCCAACGAAGGCGAATGACTGGATCCTTCTCCAGGCTCCTCTGCCTTAGAAGTCCTCCAGGAGGGAACCGAGTTCTGGATAGACAGTCCTTCCTTACTTCCGGGTTCCTTGCAGCGCCTCTCTAGGATCATGCTCTCACATGGCCGGAAGAGGCGGGGCCGAAGCCAAAGAGTGACAGCCAGGAGAGAACCCTCCCTTTCACCGCCGCCATTTACTGGGGGGAAGAAGAAGAAGAAGAGTTACTTCCGGTCTCCCTCCCTCTCTACTTCCGGGGGGAAGACGGAGTCCCAGCGTGGGATAAGGCTGTCCTATGGGCAGCCAGGGAGGCCTCTGTCCTTCCCCTTCAGGGTCACCAGAGCAGAGGCCCTCCTTTCCCACCTTCTGTCCAGGAGGAATGCCAAAATGGCCTCCATTCTGAGCAGGACTAAGCAGCATTGGTTTATATTGGTTCCAACAATTATCGTCCAGTTAGTCTGACATCAGTACTAGGAAAGATTCTGGAGCAGATCATTAAACAGAGA
>NW_024839614.1:0-1155 GCF_019175285.1 Sceloporus undulatus
CCCATTGTGTCAGTCCTCCTGTGTACTCTCAAACTCTCCCTTTTTTTCTCTCTATCTCAGTCTCGTGTGTGTTTGTGTGCACATGCTAGTGTTTTGACTTGTAGCACATCTATGTCAGCTCTCTCTGGTTGTACCAGGAAAGATTGAAGGAGTGAACTGTTTTTTCTTGAGCCCTTCTCCTTTACCAACATGATGCTGGTTGTGATCCATTATTGCTCCCCCAACATACCAGGCCTCCACTCTTCATGTCAAGATCCAAATAAGCCATATTTGTAGAGGAAATCGACAGTGCTAAACTCCTGGTGTGACTAGTTCATAAAACCATTTGGTGGGAAAGGGACTAGGAGAATGGGAGAAGAGCACAGTACTAGCTGTCCATGTACACATGCATAACCAAATGGAGCTGCAAGTAATTATGCTGACTTATCAAGAGTGTAATGTATACTAATAGAATCATCGGCCTGGTACAGACTACCAAAATAAAGCTGCTTCGCATCTCTTTGGAGGTATACTGTTTAAATGATGCATGCATCCTAAGAATCCGGAAGCTGCATCAAAGCTGCACTCCAGTGCTTAGGAATGGAGTGTGGCTTTGGCGCGACCTCAGGACTCTTAGGACCCATGCATCATTTAAATAGCATACCTCCAAAGAGACCCGAAGCAGCTTTATTTTGGCAGTCTGTAACAGGCCATAGAATCATAAAGCTTACACATTTCAAGAATGTAATGTGTACTGCTGCCTCTTCTTTTTGCCTCTCTGCCCCACATTACTGCTTTCTATTATGATAGACCTCATTTTTCATTGTATTACCTAGCATAACATTTATATTTATGTTTTAAAAGACAGGATAATTCATTACGTGGAAAACTGGAGCCAAAGGTGTCTTAATAAAATATTTTCTTTCTGAAAACATTAAATAATTATGTAACAGAGCAGCTCAGATGTTGTGGTGAGAAATTGTTCTCCTTGGCTGATCGCTCTGTGAGGTCTCTCCTGCTAGTTCTTCAGCTTAAAACCTTCCCCAGTTCTTTCTGGGGTCTTTCAAGCAGCACTTAAAGATTTGCATAGCTTTCCATACTTGAGACTTAATAACTCCTCACTGTCAATCTCATCCTGATGAAGGCAGGCACCCTTTTAAGATTTTCTGGGAAGCA
>NW_024839615.1:0-1155 GCF_019175285.1 Sceloporus undulatus
ACCTGTCTAAGATCACCTAGTGGGTGTTTCATGGCCTAGCTGGGAATTAAACCATGTTGACCCTAAGATGAACTTGTCATGGGGTTTTCTTGACAATATTTGTTAAGAGGAAGTTTGTCATTGTCTTCCCCTAAAAGGCTGAGAGAATGTGACCTGGCCCAAGGTCACCCAGTGGGTTTCATGGCCTAGCTAGGAATCAAACCATGGTGACTCAGTCTAAGGAGTTTATCACACTAGTGAGATCCTGCTAGAAAATGGGATTTAAATGAGATTTAAATTAGAAAAACCCAGAAATGCCGGAGGTTTATCACACATCATCGCTGTTAACATGAAATAACATGAAGTTAAACTGAGGTTAAACTGGATAAAAACGGCAGCTTTTTACTTTCGGGGAAATTCCAAAAGTAAAAAGGCGCTGTTTTTCTCCGCTTTAACTTTGGTTTAACTTTGCATCATTTCACTTTAGCAGGAATTCAGTGTGATAAACTTACATAATTTGCAGGTTCTGTTTAAATTCGAATTGAATTTAAATCCAGTTTAAATTCTGTTTACCAGCGGGATCTCGCTAGTGCGATAAGACTCTAAGAGGAACCTATCATGGAGTTTTCTTGGCAAGATTTGTTCAGAGATTGCCGTTGCCATCCTCTGAGACTGAGAGAGTGTGACTTGCCTAAGATCACCTAGTGTGTGTTTCATGGCCTAGTTGGGAATTGAACTATGAAGACCCTTTCATAGGGTTTTCTTGAAGTATGGAGACCCTATCACAGGATTTCCTTGGCAAGTTTCTTAAGAGGGGTTATTTTTTGGTATTTGTCTTCTTCTGAAGCTGAGAGAGTGTGACTTGCCCAAGATCACCCAGTGAGTGTTTCATGGCCAATTTGGGATTCAAACTATGGAGATTCTTTCATAGGGTTTTCTTGAAGTATAGAGACCCTGTCCCAGGGTTTTCTTGGCAAGTTTCTTCAGAGGGTTTTTGCTTGTTTTGCTTTTGTCTCCCTCTGAGGCTGAGAGAGTGTGACTTGCCCAAGGTCACCCCAGTGGGCTTTTATGCTCTAATGGGGATTTGAACTGTGGTCTTCAGAGTCGTAGCCCAACGCTCAAACCACTACACCACACTGTGTCAAAAATAGTTATCCAAAGTGCTTAATTGTCAAA
>NW_024839616.1:0-1155 GCF_019175285.1 Sceloporus undulatus
GGCCCCAGACTGGGGAAAGAAAGACCGTCGGGGGCAGAGTGACAGCCTGGGACCTGGCAATGGGGGAGTCGCTTGATAGCTGCCCCAGGACAGAAGAACCCCAGGTAGCCGTTTATCAAATGGAGGAACACATAAAGGTATTAAAGGATCTTATGAAGTGGATGATGTTCAAGTTAAAGATGTGGAAGAGGAAGATGTCAGAGGCGAAGCGAGGGCAGCTGATGCTCCTTGCCAGAAGCATTGAGTCTATCCCATTGTGACTTCAGCCTGATGCTCTTTGCCTGAAGCATTGAGACTGTCCCCTTGTGATTTCCAAATCATCCACCATTTTAATCACCCTCCTTTGGACGTGCTCCAGTTTGTCAACATCCTTTTTTAATTGTGGTGGACAGAACTGGACACAATATTCCAGGTGGGGCCTGACCAGAGCAGAATAGAGTGGCACTATTACTTCCCTTGATCTAGAGACTATACTTTTATTGATGAAACCTAAAATTGCATTGGCCTAGTTAGCTGCTGCATAGCACTGTTGACTCATGTTTAACTTGTGGTCTATTTGGACTCCTGGATATCTTTCACACGTAGTTTCATTCAGCCAGGTGTCCCTCATCCTATATCTGTGCATTTCATTTTTTCACCCTTAATGCAGTACCTTACATTTCTCCGTGTTTAATTTCATTTCGTTAGCTTTGGCCCAGCTTTCTAGTCTATTCAGGTCATTTTGAATTTTGATCCTGTCTTCTGCGGTGTTAGCTATTCCTCCTAATTTGGTGTCATCTTCTAATATCTTGGCCTCAGAGGGAGCGATCAGGCAGACCTAGCTCCATCAGGGACAGCCTGAAGGACGAGACTTCTCCCTCCTTTAACTGTCATCTAGTATTTTGTATTGTATTATATGGCAATTTTTACTGTACACCGCTATGATCATTGCGGAATAGTGGTCTATAAATAAAACATATTATTATTATTATTATTAGTAGTAGTAGTAGTAGTATGCCCCCATTTCTGTCATCCAAGTCATTGATAAAGATGTTGAATAGCACTGGGCTCAGGACATAGCCCCACTGGACACAGCACTGGTCACTTCTCTCCAGGATGAAAAGGAGTTGTTCTTGAGCACCCTTTTGGTTCGGCTGGTCAACCGATTACAAATCC
>NW_024839617.1:0-1155 GCF_019175285.1 Sceloporus undulatus
TAGTTTATATATATATATATATATATATATATATATATATATATATATATATATATATGATGCAACAAACTGTACCATTGTACCATTGACAGCTGTTTGACTTGTAATATTAGTGTAACCTATGGAACAAGACATACTGAAATTTGGCTCTACACTTTAAAATACAGTTCTAGTGAAACATGATTAAAATTACTGCTCACTACAAAAGACGTCCGCCCGACTGAGCGGGCAGGCTGTGTTGCCGCTGGAGTGGCGATGCAGGCTCGGTGGAGTGCCCCAGCATGCTTTGCTGGGGCGTGCTTGCTGGTGATTGGTTGCTGGGGAGGGAAAGGGAGGTACTTCCGCCTCTGAAAGGCCACTCTAGGGGTGGGTAGTCCCTCTCTATGGTTGCCTCAGTCCTCCAGGGCGACCGATTGGTTCGGCTGCTCTGGGGGCGGGGCGACTCCTTTCCCAGCAACCCCCTGGGCATGGCCTATTTAGGCCCAGTTGCCCAGTGCACGGTGCCATTTGCTGCTTGGCTCTCCCACCCGCCCTCCGTCAGGGTGTTGGTGTTTGTCACAACTTTGGGGCGGCAGCAGAGGGTCTAGATCTGGTGGTCATGGTCTATATGGTTGCATAGCACTGTATCGGGAGTCCCTATGGGACACGGGAGCGATGAGGACATGCGCTGTGGCCATTGCGGGGGCCATAACGTGACACCGCTTCCCGGTGACTAGGAGATTTAATTTGAATGCAATCACTAGGTTGCATGGATATGAGAGGGCGTTCCATCAGCCCCTAGCTCATCCCGATATCTTGCTGATATATGACTAGCCAGTATCTTACAACAGCGGGTTGTACGATGATCCAGACCTCATGCTTTTGGCCAACCCTACCTTTTGGCTGCTGGTTTTGCGTGAATAAAGTTGTGGCCTTTCCTCCACATATGGCTCATGTCTTATTGTGGCGCCGCCCTCCCAGGCAATAATGTAACATAATGATGCCTTAAGTATTGAAAAAAGAATTACTTAGAAGTAATTCATTAGGTGTAACAAAGGCGGGTACAGACCGCCCCTTTGGGGCGGCGTGCACCTGCCCCTTTCCCCTATGGCGTGCACCTGCCCCTTTCCCCACAGCAGCAGCCCCAGAGGCCCTGATCCGCCAATTTCCCAGGCC
>NW_024839618.1:0-1155 GCF_019175285.1 Sceloporus undulatus
TCCTTCTAATTTCACATCTATTTTAAACCTCTCCCTCATTTAATGATAAAGATACCAGTGACAATCTAGGCCAGATTCTTTAGGTTCTTCTTGTGTTTTGATCTCTAGTTTTCCTTGTGATTCTTTCAGTACATCCTTGTATCTTAACCATTTAGTTTTCTGGATACTGTTCCTCCCAAAAAGAGCCTCATGTGGCAAACACCATAAAGGTATTTTGGGACATATTCTACACTTATTTTCCCCCCAGATCTTCAATAGAGCTTTTCTTATGAAATGATTTTTGCTTTCTTTATGAACTTTCTCTTTACTGTAAATTAGGAATCCATGCCACCCAAATCTCAAATGTTCACCCTCCAGACATAACATTTGTTCATTCTCTAACATAAACCATTCTCTAATCCAAACTAAACAACAAGCAGCACAATAAATTTTGAGTTTGGTAAACCCAGCCCTCCTCTACTTTTGTCATCACAAAGTATTTTAGTTTTTATCCTGGCTCTGTTTTTATTCCAAATACATTTTGAGATTTCCTTTTGCCATACATTCAAGGGTTTTTCATCCTGGATGAAGGGTATCGCTTGAAACAGAAACAGCATTTCAGGAAGGAAACTCATTTGGATCAGTGACATTTTTCCTAATAGCGATAAGTGTAATTTCCCCCATTTTTCTAGGTCTTTTCTGATTTCCTTCCATGTGTCTCATAGTTATTGTGAAATAGATCTGAGTTTTATTTGTTACATTTATTCCTAGATATTTAACTTTATTTCCCATTTTAAATCCACTAATTTCTTCCAGGATTTGTTCTTCCTTTTTCCCATATTTTTTGTTATTAATGTTGTTTTGTCTCTGTTTCCTTTTAGTCCTGAAACATATTCCAATTCCACTATTACATCCATCAATTGCCTTATGCTCTTTTCTGGGTTCTCCAGGGAATACAAATGTCGTCTCAGAAGACTCTCATTTTAAACTCAATGTATTTTAATTTTTATTCCATTGATCTTATTTTCTAATCTTATCCTATTATTCAGTGCTTCAAGGATCAGAATGAACAAAAGGGGTGATAGTGGGAAAGCTTGCCATTTACCTTTAGAAACCTTAAATTCCTCTGTTTTTTATAGTTAACAGTTAGTTTGGATCTTTGATCTTTATACATTG
>NW_024839619.1:0-1155 GCF_019175285.1 Sceloporus undulatus
CCAAGGCGACCATGGCCATCTCAACCCCGTAACCCGCCCGAAAGCCGGTTTGAAATGGGTCCAGATAATCCGTTTAGTCCAAGATCGATTGAAGCTGGATTGCAACCGCCCTCTCGATCACCTTCCCCAAAAATGGCAGTAGTGAAACTGGCCGATAATTATTATGCATCAGGGGGTCGAGGGAGGGCTTTTTAAACAGCGGTTTTACAATGGCCAATTTTAAGCTGGATGGAAATTGCCCATCCCTCAAGGATGTATTTATAATCCGGTGTAACAATGAAGTTACTACCGGTCCCCCCTGAGCCGCTAGCCATGAGGAACAGGGATCAAGAGAGCAGGTTGTCTTCCGAACGCTTCTAAGGATCTTGTCCACATCATCGGTACTAACCAACTCGAACTGATCCAGTTTAATGGAGTCCACGGAGGCTCTAGATACCTCTACCCTAGGTTCTGCCCTAATGCTGGCGTTAAGACCTTCGCTTATCCGAGAGGTTTTATCCGCGAAGAAGTTGTTAAATTGGTCACAGCAGGCCTTAAAAGGTTCAAGGATCTGGTTCGGGGCAGGAGGGAGCTGAGTTAGCTTTCTGACTACCCTGAACAACTCTGCTGGACGCGACTCCGCGGACGCGACACGAGCACCATAGAACGAATTCTTAGCTGCTCGTATCGCCTCTCCATAGTCCTCCAAAAGGCGGTCTAGGAGAGCCTTGTTGGCTAAGTGTAGATGTTTCCGCCAGCGATGCTCTAGCCATCGCAGAACCCGCTTCCTCGCCCGGAGATCTTCCGTATACCAGGGCTTACGTTTGGAAGCAGGCCTGAGAGGGCGCTTGGGAGTGATCCTGTGTATAGCCCTAGAGAGACCGGTATCCCAGATACCAGTCAGGGCTTCAACAGAGTCGCCGTCATCTCCAACCATGTTCCTCTCTAAGGCTTCTTGGAACCTTCTGGGTTCCATCAGCCTTCGAGGGTGGACCATCCTAATAGGTCCACCACCCCCGGGGGGGATCTGGGTAGGAGCCTTGATTTTTGCATCCACGAGGAAATGATCCGTCCATGACAAGGGGAAAATATTAGTTATTTCCGCCCACGGATTTTCCGCATCCATACAAAAGACCAGATCGAGTGTATTACCCGCAAAATGCGTTGGACCCGAGA
>NW_024839620.1:0-1155 GCF_019175285.1 Sceloporus undulatus
CATTTGGGGAGAAATTTGGCTTGGCTAGGCCCTCCTTTTTGCTTTCCAGGAGGGGGCACCCTTTTCATCTCTGGGAAGAGCTGAGATGGGGTTCAGAAGAAGGGAGGCCCCCCAGTCAAAAGATTTTTGTGACAAATAAAAAGCATCACACAGGAGAGGGTTCAATAGCATTGGAAACAACATTTTTGGGGGAGAGGAGTTTTCCTGGGGTCCTAAGGGAAGGGGGCTCTGTCTGGGGGGAGAGAGAAGAGCCCAAATCTAGGCCAAAGCCAAGAGGAGGCAGACAGAGGGATCTCAAAGCCCATTCTGGGGAGAGGGGCAGCCCCCTGGCAACCTGCAAACTAGGCATAGAAGCCCACAGGATCCGTATTAGGCAGACACACACATTCCAAATATATATCTTTCCCTTCACAACAACCCTGCAGAGGAGGGTCAACAGTGAGGCCCTCAGTACCAGGAAGATTGTCTCCCCCCACTTCTGGGAACATGCTGAAAGGGCCTTGGACCCCTTGATGGGATTTAGGTTAAAGGAGGAGAAGGAAGAAAGGAAAGAGGGAAACTGCCAAGGGAAGAGAAACATAAAGCAATTGCTGAGGTGGAGGGGAAGCATCTGGGAACCAATCCAGTTGCCTGTCCCCCGGAGTCCATTATGAGAACCTTCCACAGTTCACTGTGACGCTTTAAATGGCCATTTCGTAGATAAAATCTCTCAGATAAGAGCCAACTTGGACTCTGACGTTTTTGCAGAAGCTATAGGTGAGGTGTCCAGTGACTCTGTGAATAAGATCATACCGGATCAAACTGAATCTGTGAGCACCAAGGATGTTGACAAGCTCCTTGGAAGTGTGAAGAAGACAACTTGCCCCCTCGACCATTGCCCTTCATGGCTGGTCCTCCAAGGAGGAGATGCACTTAGAACTCACCTGAGATATATTATAGATGCATCTCTTACGGAGGGCTATTTTCCATCTTGCTTAAAAGAAGCGGTGGAACGGCCGCTTCTGAAGAAGCCTTCTCTATATCTCTTGGACATGAACAATTACAGACCGTTCAATACCATCGATCATGGCATCCTTCTGGAAAGCCTGAGGGAATGGGGGTTCGGTGACACTGCATTGGGCAGATTCCAGATGGTGATGCTTGGGGAGAAAGTTG
>NW_024839621.1:0-1155 GCF_019175285.1 Sceloporus undulatus
TAGAGTGCATAGTCTCTGAGCATGTAAAGAGAAAAGCAGAAGCAACAGCTTGTGACTGACAGGGGGTGCTTGTGAGACAAACTGGTTGGAACACACCTCAAATTAAACAGTGGATGTGCTGTCCTACATAGATCGTGGAGGACAAAAAAAGGTAGACTGCTCAGCCAGTGAGGCTCATCTATGAATTCCAAGGCTCTGAAACAGACAGAGTGGAGGGAGTTCCTTCACACTCCCAAATCTCAAATTTTTAAACACAAATACCAATTCTATGTATTAAAGCACCTTGGTTGAGAGTCAGCAGCTAAGACATTTTTCACAGATAGACTATGCCGACCTGAGGCTCTTTATAACGACTTAACAGAAAAACAAAGACTCTTGGGATCATGAATTAATCCCTACAGACTTTAGACAAAGAGGAAGTTGCCTTTAGACTCCTGAATCCCAGTCAGTCAAGCCAACAAACAAACAAACAACTTTACAATGCCTGACCCTGCTGTGCTGGCCAAGTCTATGCAAATTAAGGCAAGGGAGACAAATGGGGCTCCCTTTTCCTGATCAAGCAGGCTTGACTATGGAAAGTCTAGTTTTTTTCAGAACCTAAGTACCAGATTTATTTCACAAAATGCTATTTTCTTATCACAACCAAAACAATAAAAGCAGCCCAAATTTGGGTCAAGAGAAAAAAACTAGAAAGTCCTGTCCCTTTACATTCTACATAATTACAGAAGAGTCTAACCAAATAACATCCAAATTAAAGTCTGAAAGCCTGTTGTACTCACTAGAAGAGGGAGGGAGCTCTTCAGCTAAGAACTCCATGGACGAAGAGACCAAAACTTTGGAATTGGGCTGAGACAGTGTAACTCCGTTGGGAAGGAGGATGTAGGACAAGACTCATGGAAGATGACCAGATCAGGCTTACAAGAGCAAAAGAAAACTTTTGGCTAAGCAGAAGGTCTACAAAAACTTTACACACAGTACTGATTACTGAAGACAAGACAAAAGAGTAGATCTCTTGAGCAATGCAAGAATAACAAAAGAGAAGACAGGGGTTGCTGGGCGGCAGGAGGCCTCTGAGCATGTAAAGAGAGCAGAAAAAATCTGAAACAGGAAACTACAGCTTGAAACCTATGCAGCCCTGAGCACATGGCAGCAGAG
>NW_024839622.1:0-1154 GCF_019175285.1 Sceloporus undulatus
TCACTGGAGCTGCTGCAGGCAGAAAATTTTGGTTCACTGAAAATTGGAACAAATCACAGAAAAAGGAGGCTTAATCTGGCAGAAGAAAGAATGAAATCTATACACCATGGACAGGAAACATGTAGCCCTCCAGCTACTGGTGGGTGAGGAATTAGAGTGACCAGCCAAAAGTGAGGGACTATGGGAGGAACAGTCCAAAAACAGCTGGAAGACTTTATATTCTCTATCTCTGTTTGTATGCAAACATGTGCTTTTTCATAAGTAAGTCTGCAAGTGTTCTGGAAGTGTGTCTGTTCAAAAGTAAGGCTCGTTGAGTTCAATAAGCCTTACTGCCAGGGTGCATAGGTATAGGGTTGAATCTTTCAATGTCCATCACTTGGAATCTAATGCTACACACGCTACCTTGGCAGGTTCTGCCTGTATTATGTGCAGTGGGCTCACAAAGGGACATCCACATGCACCCATGGAATACGGAGCTGAGCAGCCTGGAAATGCTGTTTGAGTGGATGAATTTCTTACACTGATAAAGGGAGGAGGAATGAATATTTTTAATGAGAATTATTGCTTTCATTAATGCAGAAGAGAGAAAGATGGGTAAATAATAGAAGGAAAAAGTCACTGGTGGGTGTACCTGCAGCTATTGTAAAAATTTTAATTATCCAACATTCTCCTCATTCTGCTAGCAAACAGAATTCCAGTAATCATAATAATCATCTACTTGGATAGCATGAGGGAGAGACAGTGTTGTGCAATGGCTAGAATATTAGACATTATACATTGTGATGCAATGGCTAGAATTTCCTGGAGCAGGAAAGCCTTGGTTGGAATCATTCAACCTATGAGACTGGGGACAGCTCATTACAACTCTCTGCCTATTCCTGTCTCACGGAGTTGTTAGAATAAAATGAGAACTCCAAGAGCACCACCCTAAACCCCCTGGAGGAAGAATAGGATGCCAATGTGATCAATCATGTTTCTCCAGCCAGGTACCTTCTAGATGTACTGGAATGCAATCCCCATCACCCCAGCCAACATGTTCATGTTGTACAGCCCAACACATCTAAAAGGTAGTTGGTTGGGGGAGGGTGTTACAGACAGAGAAACAACTAGGCAGTGCTTATATGTCATCATCCAGCCTGGAGGGAGTGAGGGGG
>NW_024839623.1:0-1154 GCF_019175285.1 Sceloporus undulatus
TAGTTTTGTGTGGGTTTTTCGTGCTGAGTTTATTCCTGATGTTTCACTGTATCTGTGGCTGGCATCTTCAGAGAATTTTCCAGAAATGTTTGTGCCAAAGAGCAATAACGCAAAAATAGAGCTAATGGAAAGTCGACAAAAATGACACTTTTTTACTTTCGGGAAGTTCCCGAAAGTAAAAAGGTGTTTTTGTCGACTTTCCATTCGCATTATTGATGTTTGGAAGAAACGTTGCCTGAAAACCGTCTTGCATTTGTGGTTTTTTTCTACTTTTAAATCCCGTTTCTGCTTGGGATTTGTCTAGTGTGACAAGGTCCTTTGATTCAGTAATCAAAACAGTGACTTCTATTGGCATGAGTGACACTGCATCTGCCATATGGGCAAATGGTTCACAAACAGCCAGTGGTATCATTCTAAGGCACAATGGTAGATGTCTTGCTGGTGTCTCCCATAGTTGTATGCATGCGTCACTGGAGTTTATCACACGGGAGGAATTTCTCTTAATTTCGAATGAAAGGAAAGTGGGGCCAGAACGCATTCATGTGAATTCGCTAATGCGGCAAATTTACGTGAATTTGAATTGCGTTCAAACTGACTTCCCATTGCCCAAAAATAGATTGCCATTGCCTGAAATTGCATGTGATCACTTGTCACGCAATAATGTGAAACCCCATGATTGCGTTTGGACTGACTTCCCATTGCCCAAAATTGCATGTGGTAGTCTATCGCACAATAACGTGAAACCCCATGATTGCATTCGGATTGCCATTGGATTATACTTCCAATTTCCCTTGTTTGATAAACTCCTATCACCACCCAGAGCCCTAGCCATGCTAGCGGGGGGGGGGGGGGGAGTGGTGGTCTGGGAGTTGTAGTCAGTAAATTTTCTGCTTCCCTCTTCTTTGTTGACATGTTTGTAGGCTTGTTAGTTTGCATGCCACAGCCCTGTGACAGAAGAGCCATGAGTTAAGCTGTGGAAGAGTTGTGGAGTTTATCACATGGGGGGGAAATTGGGGGTTTAAATTGTCACTATCCCGGGAAAGCCGCGCATTTGCGGGAAGATTTTCACCCACATCGCGACTGAAGATGACTTATCCCAGGAATAAGCAGCAACAAATCATTCATGGGATTTCAAGGGAATAACCAGCAAGAAA
>NW_024839624.1:0-1154 GCF_019175285.1 Sceloporus undulatus
GTTAATTCAAGAGGCTGCTGGGTCCTATCACACAGAAATAGCTGCTGGATCACTGTCTGGGTCTGTCCTTGATGCAACCCAGGTTGTCTGAGCCGCTTCCCTGGCCATGTTTAGAAGTTGGAAGCTTCCATGTTGAAAAAGACTTCTAAAAATGGCCACAGAAGCAGCTTAGATGACCCGGGCTGCATCCAGGATGGACCCAGGTGGCAATTTGGCAGTGATTTCTGTGTGATAGGACCTGGCTGCCTCCCGAATTAGTACTGAATTCAGGAAAGGTAAGCCGCTGGTTTAACCCCATGCAATAGGATCCTATGTCAGAGACAGTCCCGATTAATCCTCTGGAATATGACCCCGGAGACAAGGATTTGAGCCCCGGCTCTGCCACGGAAACCCACTGGGTGATCTTGGGGATGTTACACTCTCTGCCTCAGATCAGGCAAAAGCAAACCCCCTCTGAACAAATCTTGCCATGAAAGCTCTGTGATAGGGTCATCATAAGTGAGAAACAACTTGGAAGTCACACAACAACACCAACCCACTTTTCCAACTGCTTTTGAAAGGTCCCACTTTCTCTCTCCTTCTACCACTTTCCCCCTTTGTTTTCACTTTACTTTACATGCTGCAAACTGAATTCAAAGTACAGAAGTAGTTTGCACTCAATTAACTCATCAGGAGAAGAGAGGAGAGGAGAGGAGAGGAGAAGAAAGCCAGAATCTTGCCCTTCCCAGTATACTCAGGCAAATACAAGCTGCTGAAGGCTCTCCCATAACCCTTGCTGGTACAGCAAAAGTACTACCACTATCAGATCTTAGCCTTTAAATGAATCCATGCATGCATTCATTCATTTACTTTTCCCATCAGATGGTGATCTTTTTCAAGTTTGAAAGCATAAGGCAACTTTATTTGAACTGTTGACTTTTGGTACACTCAGGATGAAATTTTCACTCCCTCAGAGTATAATAATAATAATTAATAATAATTTGTTTTATTTATATACCGCTATTCCAAAGATCATAGTGGTGAACAGCAAGTAAGCTAATTTGCCCCCAACAGTCTGGGTACTCATTTTAGCGACCTCGGAAGGATGCAAGCCTGAGTCGAGCTTGGGCCCTTTTGCTGGTCTTGAACTCGCAACCTTGTGGTTTTTTGAGTGA
>NW_024839625.1:0-1154 GCF_019175285.1 Sceloporus undulatus
GTCTGGACCCTCAACAATTGCTTCCCAGCTGACCTGAGAGCGCGGGGAGGATTATATGGGGAGAGGCGGTCCTCCAAGTAACACTCTCCTCTCTTAACTCTGATTTTCAGTCTTATCTGTCACTGTCCTTCTTTACAGAAGAACATTTGAATCATGAGAGAATCCACACAGGAAAGAAGTCACATAAATGCCAGCATTGTGGGAAACGTTTTGCTTACAAGTCAATCCTTGTCATGCATCGGAGGGTCCACACAGGAGAGAAGCCATTCAGATGCCAGCATTGTGGGAAATGTTTTTATTCAAAGTCATATCTAGTGATACATCAGAGAGTCCACACAGGAGAGAAGCCATACAAATGCCAGCATTGTGGGAAATGTTTTTCTCAGCAGGCACACCTAGTGAGACATCAGAGAATCCACACAGGAGAGAAGCCATTCAAATGTCAGCATTGTGGGAAAGGTTTTTCTCAGATGTCACACCTTTTAGAACATCGCAGGATCCACACAGGAGAGAAGCCATTCAAATGCCAGCATTGTGGGAAAGGTTTTTCTTCGAAGTCAGTCCAAGTGAGGCATCAGAGAGTCCACACAGGAGAGAAGCCATACAAATGCCAGCGTTGTGGGAAATGTTTTCCTCGGAGGTCACACCTAGTGAGACATCAGAGAGTCCACACATGAGAGAAGCCATACAAATGCCAGCATTGTAGGAAATGTTATTCGTCAAAGTCATACCTAATGACATATCAGAAAGGTCACACTGGAGAGAATTGATACAAATGCCAGCACTGTAAGAAATGTTTTTCTCAGACGTCAGACCTAGTGAGATATCGGAAAGGCCACACAGGAGAGAAGTCACACAAATCCCAGAAGTGAATTAATATTATTTTTTTTCAAAAAAGACTACAAACAATATATTTTTAAGCCAGTGGTGATAAGAGAAGGCCGTTGTGATTTTCTGTGTTTATATGTCTGCTTATGTTTTAAAGTGACATTTTAAGTTTAGGGTATAATTGCTATTAGTATAGATCTTAGCTTTATTATTTAATTTTGACTGGGGATTATGGGTTGTGGAATAGGTTAGCTACATAGATGGGTGGGATTTCTTGCAGCTGGCTAGAATAGTTGTGGGAATTATAGCTTTTGGAATTTGTGGGA
>NW_024839626.1:0-1154 GCF_019175285.1 Sceloporus undulatus
AAAAAATAAGTAGTTTGTTTTAGTCTGTAATCCTTATTTTTGTTGTTCTTGTTTGTTTCTATTTTTTATTTGGTCATTTGAGATGGCTTCCTTCTTGAGTGAAAATCTCTTAATAAAAAACTGAGGTGACTTCTAAAACCTCCCAAAGGAGCTACTTTTGGCCTCTTTTGGGGGACTAGCCTCCTCTTAGGAGCCAAAGCCCAATATTTGTTAAGAATAAGAATAAGGCTTGTATTAAAACTATCCACCCCATTTCTGATCCCTTTTAAAACCCATGTTCCCCAGAAGGAGCAGAGCTGTGTAAGAAAACCCTCTCAGAAAAGAGACATGAAAGAGACAAAAAGAGACACACGTACTTCCTTTTGGCCCAAAGACCCTAGCCTCCTTTTCTCTCTGGAGCCTAAAGAGAGAAAGAGAGGCCTCTGTTCAACTGAGGCCTCAGAGAAGGTTCCGGAACATTATTCCCCACAGTCACAAGCAGCACAAAATGGCTGCCAGAACACAAAATGGCCGCTGGAACACAAAACGGCTGCCCCTGTCTCAACACTTGGCAGATGGCAGTTTGAGGCCTTCAGGGACCCCAAAATGGAGGATGAAAGGGCCCCAAAACAGAAGGGACCCCAAATAGGATTTCTAAACCTTAACAACAGCTAAAATCTTTGCTGATAGTATAATATAGAGACTCACTGAGATACTAGAACATGGCCACTTAGCCTGAAAAACCCACAAAAAGCTATCACTGAGATACTATTTATAAAAAATTTATGTCTTTATAAATAAATAAAATTTAATAATAATAATAATAATAATAATAAGAAGAAGAAGAAGAAGAAGAAGAAGAAGTTACAACCAGGAGCTAGTTCTCCCTGTGGCTTCCCCCCCCAGGAGGCCCCTTCTCCTTCTCTTTCTTCCCCTGAAGAATCCTCATTTGAGGCCTCTCTGCTCCTCCTCCTCCTCAGGCCCTTCCTCTATGCCTTCCTCCTCCTCCTAGGACTGCAAACCTGGCCCCACTTTCTGGGAGTTAAGTCCCAGTGAATTGTGGTTCAAAACACACTGCAGGGATGATGATGATGATGATGATGATGATGATGATGATGATGATGAGTCTCTTCCTTCAAAAGCACAAAGCCTTGTGGAAGCTCAAAGGCTAACAG
>NW_024839627.1:0-455 GCF_019175285.1 Sceloporus undulatus
AGCATCCTGCTGGTGAGATACGCAGGTGACATATGCCTCCTTTGGGATGATGCAGAGGTGGGCATCCCCTTCCTCCCTCTGCACCAAACAAAGCCCCCTGGACCTAGCATACACTCACTGCAGTTCCCCTACACAACAGATACTCCATGCTCTATTAGAGTGGTGGGGGATTAGGGGATGGGGAATTGGAGAGGGCCCTGGTTATGTCCCTGTAGATAGATGTGAAATGAGGGCATCATAAACAAACAAACAAACAAACAAACAAACCATCTGCTGAAACCTCCAGAGGTCCCCAGTGATTTTCTCCAGTATCAGACCCTTTCCCAAGAAGGCTGCATCCGCACTATAGAAACAAGGCACTCTCAAACCGCTTTAAATACTCAGTGCTATGGAATCCTGGGATTTTATCTTTGGGACACTTAGCCTTCTCTGCCAAAGAGCTCTTATGCCACAAT
>NW_024839627.1:555-1154 GCF_019175285.1 Sceloporus undulatus
TGGAATCCTGGGATTTTATCTTTGGGACACTTAGCCTTCTCTGCCAAAGAGCTCTTATGCCACAACGAACTACAAATCCCAGGAATCCACAGGATGGAGCCAGGAGAGTTAATGCGGTTTCAAATTGGATTATTTCTGCAGTGCAGAGACAGCGTGAGCTGGTTTTATCATGGTAGAAGCATCCAATTCTTGTTTTTACCCTCCTAATAATGGATTTCCTTTAAAAAAAATAAGTAGTTTGTTTTAGTTTCTAATCCTTATCTTTGTTGTTGTTGTTTGTTTGTATGTATGTTTATTTGTTTCATTCTTGGTAATATGAGTGATTCTGGTCTGCCTCCTTCCTTCTTGCCTGAAAATCTCTTAACAAGGAAACTGGGGAGACTTTTAAAACCTCCCAAAGGAGCTCCTTTTGGCCTTTTTTGGGGGGGACTACCCTCCTCTTAGAAGCCAAAGACTAATGTTTGTGAAGAAGAAGAATAAGGCTTGTATTAAAAGTATCCTCCCATTTATGATCCCTTTTAAAACCCATCTTCCCCAGAAGGAGCAGAGCTTTGTAATAAGGAAACCCTCTCAGAAAAGAGACACAAAAGACACACAAA
>NW_024839628.1:0-1154 GCF_019175285.1 Sceloporus undulatus
GCAGCCAGTGGAGGGATTTTAATATAGGTGTGATGTGGTCCGATCTCGGAGTACCTGTAATCAATCTGGCTGCTGCATTCTGAACTAGCTGTAGCTTCCGAACCTGGTACAAAGGTAGCCCCATGTAGAGCGCATTACAGAAATCCAAGTGAGAGGTTACCAGTGCATGTACTATAGTTTCAAGGTCCTTTCTGTCCAGACAGGGGCACAGTTAGCGTATCAGTCAAAGCTGGTACCCAGCACTCCTGGCCATCACATCTACTTGAGATGACAATTGTAGAGATGAATCCAGAAGTACTCCCAAACTGCGAACTTTATCCTTTAGGGGAAGCATAACCCCATCAAGGATAGGATGGCAAATTTCCCTGTTTGGACTTGGCGTACCTATCACAAGTACCTCTGTTTTCTCCAGATTCAGCTTGAGTTTGTTTTCCCTCATCCGGCCCATTACTGACCCCAGGCAGGGATCCAGAGGGGAGGTGCCATCCTTAGTCACTGTATCAGTCGGTGACATGGAGAGATAGATCTGGGTGCCATCAGCATACTGATAACACCATGCTCCATGCTTCCGGATGATCTCTCCCAGCGGCTACATGTAAATGTTGAACAGCATGGGGGATAGAATGGCGCCCTGAGGAACACCAGATGTCAGCTCTCTTTTACGAGAGCAACTATCCCCCAGCCTCACAGACTGAAACCTTTCCGAGAGGTAGGTTCGGAACCATTGGAGCTCAGTACCCCCGATACCCAACTCTCTCAGGTGTTTCAGAAGGATACCGTGGTCAATGGTATCGAAGGCTGCTGAGATGTCCAAGAGCACTGACAGGGTCACTTTTCCCCTGTCAATGCCCAGACGGAGATCATCAACTAAGGCGACCATGGCAGTCTCCACTCCGTGTCCCGTTCTGAAGCCAGTTTGAAATGGGTCTAGATAATCGGCTTCATCCAAGACTGCTTGGAGTTGAAGGGTGACTGCCCTCTCAGTCACCTTGCCCAAGAATGGTAGTAGGGAGACCGGCCTGTAACTGCTCATTAGCAGGGGGTCAAGGGAAGGTTTCTTCAGGAGAGGTTTTACTATTGCCCAGGGGTAGGCAACCTTTTTGAGCCGGGGGCCGGGTTGCTGTCCCTCAGACAACTGGGGGGCCGAAGCCGAA
>NW_024839629.1:0-234 GCF_019175285.1 Sceloporus undulatus
TGCCGGGCGGCCTCCTCCCGGGGTGTCGGAGGTGCGCATCTGCGCACTGCCCCGGGAGTGCCGCCCACGGACTGGGGAGCACCGCTGCTGCGGAACTGCGCAGTTGCACAGCTTTTATTGGTGTGGGAGGCTTTGGATTAGCCTGGGAGCAGAGGATGCCTGTAGTGGCTAACCTCTGCTCCTCAAGTAGCCATAGAAGGGTGGGGGGAGGATAGGGATGCGGGGGATGCCTGG
>NW_024839629.1:334-1154 GCF_019175285.1 Sceloporus undulatus
CCGCCCACGGACTGGGGAGCACCGCTGCTGCGGAACTGCGCAGTTGCACAGCTTTTATTGGTGTGGGAGGCTTTGGATTAGCCTGGGAGCAGAGGATGCCTGTAGTGGCTAACCTCTGCTCCTCAAGTAGCCATAGAAGGGTGGGGGGAGGATAGGGATGTGGGGGATGCCTGGGCTGGGGATAACATCTTGGTGGGCGGAGCTCCAATTGAGGTTGTGTGGGGCAGGGGGAGGTATGGTGGTGGGAGAAGGGACTTCCGTTCCAGGGGAAGGCGTGATCGATGCATCATATCTATCTCGCCTTCCTGTCCGCCTCCCAACCTGAAGGACCTGAGGGTCTCTCCAACCGTGCCACAAACCCTGTCGCTGCTCCTGTGCAATGCCAGGTCTCTTAACAACAAGACCCACATCCTCCAGGATCTGTTGGAGGACTCTAAGTGTGACCTGACTTGCATTACCGAGACCTGGCTGGGGCCTGAAGGGGACGCTGTGTGGGCTCAAGCCCTGCCTGCTGGGTACTCGGTGAAGGACCAGCGCAGGTTAGGTGGGCGGGGTGTGTGTGTGTGGCCTTGATACATAGGAACACCGTGTCCCTCTCCAGGAACCACATCCGACAGACCTCCTATATAGAGTGTATTTACCTGACCCTAAAGGCTAGGGACAGTCTAGGGATTCTGCTGGTGTATCGGCCACCCTGTGCATTAGCGGACTCCCTTAACGAGCTGACACAGCTGGTCGCTGAGCTGATGCTGGAGACGCCCAGGCTTCTTGTCCTGGGCGACTTCAACATCTCCCTCACGGCCAGCTATGTTCCATCCGG
>NW_024839630.1:0-292 GCF_019175285.1 Sceloporus undulatus
CAAACTATATTATTTCTGCAGTGGGTTTTGAACTACAGATGAGATTTTTTCATAAATAAAAAAAGTTGTTACTTTATAATTTACTATATATATATATATATATATACATACACACACACACACACACACACACACAAATATACATTCATATGCGTATATATACATGTGCGCGCGCACACACACACACAAATATGTATGTGTGTATATACTTATATGTTTCTATGTGTATGTGTTTATATATATATATGCATGTGTGTGTGTGAGTATTCATATATAAACATGTGTGTGTGTG
>NW_024839630.1:302-544 GCF_019175285.1 Sceloporus undulatus
TCTATCTATCTATCTATCTATCTATCTATCTATCTATCTATCTATCTATCTATCTATCTATCTATCTATCGTGTGTGTGTGTGTGTTTGCCAAACAAGGAGGAGAAGGCAGTGGGTTTCAGTGGGTAGAGACTGTTCTGCATCCAAAGCCCAGGGTTGGAAAATGGGATCAAGGAGGAGAAGGCAGTCAGTTTAAGTGGGATAGAGACTGTTCTGCATCCAAAGCCCAGGGTTGGAAAATGG
>NW_024839630.1:644-1154 GCF_019175285.1 Sceloporus undulatus
TAGAGACTGTTCTGCATCCAAAGCCCAGGGTTGGAAAATGGGATCGAGGAGGAGAAGGCAGTGGGTTTCAGTGGGTAGAGACTGTTCTGCATCCAAAGCCCAGGGTTGGAAAATGGGATCAAGGAGGAGACGGCAGTGGGTTTCAGTGGGTAGAGACTGTTCTGCATCTAAAGCCCAGGGTTGGAAAATGGGATCAAGGAGGAGAAGGCAGTCAGTTTAAGTGGGATAGAGACACAAGACAGAAAAGGGGAAAAGAGAACGATCCCAGCGGCAAGAGGCTGCAGACCTAAGAGAGAGGAGAGAGTGAAAGCCAAATAAAGCAAGAGCAAGACAGCCAGGGGGAATCCCTTCAGAGAGCCCAGAGATCAATGAAGGAGGCTGCTGGAAAAGCAGGGAGGGAGCACTCTTCCCAAAGATTCTCTTTCCAGGGTTGGAGGAGAAGGCAGATTCCATTTGAGAAAGGGAGGGAGAAAGGCTCTATCCCCCCCCCCCCATTGATCAGAGCCCTTC
>NW_024839631.1:0-400 GCF_019175285.1 Sceloporus undulatus
TCTCCTCCTCCTATTCTTCTGCCTCATCCTCCTCCTCCTCCTCTTCTTCCTCCCCTTCTTCGTCTTCTTCCTCCTCTCCTCCTCCGCTTCCTCCCTTCTTCTTCATCTTCCTCCTCCTCCTCTTCTTCTCCACCTTTTCTTCTTCTCCTCCTCCTCTTCTTCCTCTCTACTTCCTCTTCCTCTTCCTCCTCCTTTTCCCCTCTTCCTCCTGCTCTTCTTCCTCCTCTTCTTCTCCTCTACCTCCTCCTCTGCTTCTTCCTCCTCTTCTTCTGGTGTTTGGCCAGAAAGGGAAGTACATTTCTGCCATCTGTCTAGGAATAATGCCAAATGTCCTCCATTTTGATCATGCCTAAGAAACATGCATTTATACTAACATTTTTTAAAAATCATCAATTTTTTT
>NW_024839631.1:500-1154 GCF_019175285.1 Sceloporus undulatus
TTTAAAAAAAAGTGTCCTACATTTGAAAATTTTGTCCTACATTTGTCCTTCATTTGTCTTGGTTTGGAGGTCCTGACTTATGGCAACCCTAGCCCCGGTCCTCCAGGGCAGCCGATTGGCTGGATGCTCCTGGGGGCGGGGCGACTCCCCTCTCAGCCCCCACCTTTGGAAAAGGCCTATAAAAAGGCCATGCGGCATCCTTCTCGGTGCCATTTCTGCTCAGTTCTGCTGCAGAGCAGAGCTGAGCTTTCGGGGAGGGGAGCATAAGGGGCTTGCCCCCTCCTCCCCGCGTTACTCCAGGGATCCTCTGCGGCCCTGAGTTACAAGGTGGGGGCCTATTGTCCCCTCCCCCACCTTTTTGCGGCCTTGGGGGAGGGAGAGGCGACGCGGTCGCCATTTTGGGCTGGGCTCCTCACTTTGGGGGCCCAGCTAGAGAGTACTTTGCTGGCTTCTCTCCCCATTTTCTGCTTATGGACAATTTTAATTTGTTTTTGGTGAGTGTGTGGTTGCGCTTTAAAACCCTGTTTGCTTGTTTTTGGGCTTAATTTGGGGTTTACAGCCCATACTTTGCTGGTTCCCCTTTTTAGGGTCTATTTGGTTGGGGCCATTTTGCTTTGTTATCTGTTGACATTTTTAGACTGGTAACACTCTCTC
>NW_024839632.1:0-1154 GCF_019175285.1 Sceloporus undulatus
AGGAGAAGACAAGACTGTTCTCTGCTGCTCCAGAGGAGAGGACCAGGTCTAAGAGTATTAAGCTACAGGAGAGTAGATTTTGATTGAACACTAGAAAGAACTTCTTGACAGTAAGAACAATTTGGAACTGAACCCAATTGCCTAGAGAGGTTGTGAGGTCAGCTGTCTGTTGGGGATGCTTTAGCTGGAGATTCTGCATTGAACAGGTGGCTGGACAAGATAGCCAATGAATTCCCTTTCAAACCTATGTTACTATGACTGTATGTATAGATTTCAGTGACATGTACTGTATATCTCCCTATCCATATTCTGGTATGCAAGGAGAAATACAATTATGTAGTTAATCTTGTTGAAAGTCAACCTGAGGTGATAAACTTTCTCTATCACAATATACAGGTCCCCCAGAGTTTAGCAGTACAGTATCAAGGAATGAATTCAAGACCCAAAACATAAAAGAAACATGGACAGCATGGACATGCTTGGGTGGTTCTTTACAGGGCCATATTAATATGGAAGAGAGAGAAAAATTATCTTCAGTCTTTGTGCATTCTTTGAAAATGCTCATTTCAAATTTGAGTGTTGTAATAACTACATGTATGATACTAAAGTGATGATTTCTTTATTGGTTTTCTTGGACCTCAGTGGCTTTGACCTTTGACCAAAGCATCAGTCTGGTCCACCTGTCTGGGCTGGGAAATGACAGCACTGTTTTGTATGCATTATTTTAATTTCTGGAGGATAGCTTCCAGATGGTGGTGCTGACAGACTATCACTTATTCCTACAGAAGAAGACCATAGTATATTTATCTGAAAAACAGTGGTTTATATGAAATGGAATATATTTCCCATGCCCGTAGCATCCATATGAAACCATCGGGGAAAGGCATCTGGAAAGATAGGCTGATAGGCCCTGTGTCTTCTTTTCATTAGACTCAAATGAATGTCTGCGAGAAGTGGTTCATAGGCCTGGCAATAAATGCATTTGAATTCACTTCAAGTAAGCCAGAATTTATAATGTTGATGAGGCTGTACGTTTCTTTGGAGACAGATTTCATAGATGAATACTGTTCTTGGTAATACTGGACCTAGATCCAGTGTTGATCCTTAATTCTTATTTAAGGGTGCTTTTGAAAACAGTTTTAGATGGTTCAACA
>NW_024839633.1:0-232 GCF_019175285.1 Sceloporus undulatus
CTGGGGCCTCTTCTTTGCAGAGACATGTTCGACTCTGGACACTGTTGTTGCACCCTGGCCTGGAGTCATGTCTATTTCATAGAATCATAGAATCGTAGAGTTGGAAGAGACCACTAGGGCCATCCAGTCCAACCCCCTGCCATGCAGGAAATCACAATCAAAGCATCCCTGACAGATGGCCATCCAGCCTCTGTTTAAAGACCTCCAAGGAAGGAGACTCTATCACCCTCCA
>NW_024839633.1:332-1154 GCF_019175285.1 Sceloporus undulatus
GAGATTCCATCTCAACATTAGGAGGAACTTTCTGGCAGTAAGGGCTGTTTGACAGTGGAACAAACTCCCTCGGAGTGTAGAGGAGTCTCCTTCCTTAGAGGTCTTCAAATAGAGGCTGGATGGCCATCTGTCAGGAATGCTTTGATTGAGATTTCCTGCATGGCAGGGGGTTGGACTGGATGGCCCTTGTGGTCTCTTCCAACTCTAGGATTCTATGACTCACCAAGTGGTAAATCACAATTTCTCAAGCTAAGGAACAGTGATATCACTAGGACTGGTGTCACCCCAGTGCAATAGCTCATGCTATAATTACCCAGCCCTCCCCCCACCAACCAGGTTGCCACTTCTGTGGTTGGGGTGGACCTTTTCTGGGGCTACTGGTCAAGCAGGAGAGGGAGATTACTTGGTGGATGCACTGTGTGCCCACGAGAGGTCTGTCCTGCTCCCCACCAGCCCCTTCTTCCACTTCCTCCTCCTTGGAGGTGGTGGAAACAGGGTTGAAGGCAGCAGCATATCTTTGGCAAAGGCCCCATTCCACCCTCGCACCAGCCAACCCCTCAGTTAACTGGGCCATTGATTCTGCTGCTTTTCTGGGGCCTCTTCTTTGCAGAGACATGTTCGACTCTGGACACTGTTGTTGCACCCTGGCCTGGAGTCATGTCTATTTCATAGAATCATAGAATCGTAGAGTTGGAAGAGACCACTAGGGCCATCCAGTCCAACCCCCTGCCATGCAGGAAATCACAATCAAAGCATCCCTGACAGATGGCCATCCAGCCTCTGTTTAAAGACCTCCAAGGAAGGAGACTCTATCACCCTCCA
>NW_024839634.1:0-1154 GCF_019175285.1 Sceloporus undulatus
TTACCACAGCTTGGTTCCTATGCAAAGCAATACAGTTGAAAGCTAGATATACTGGGGTAAACTATAGAGGTGATGAGGAATTTTGATGTGTAATGTTCAATCTTGTTTTATGTACTATCATTTTAAAGCTGTACCCCCTCTCTATTTTACCCATTTTTGTATCTTGAATCTTTGATATAGATTTTTATAATCAAGTTTTATAATTTTGTTTCATTTATGGGTTTTGTACTTAAATTGTATGGCATTCACGTGGTATTTTATTCATATTTTAGATTTATTATATGTAGCTTTTTCTAATTTCTATAGAACTTCTATAGAATTTTATAGCGTGTTTTATCTGCTTTTGTTTTATTTTCATATGGCTAAGGGCTAAGCAATAAACAGTGATTCATTGATTGATTGACTTGCCCAAAGTCATCCAGTGAGTTTCATCATGGCCAAACCAGAAATCAAACCCTGGTCTCCAGAGTCATAGTCCAACATACCAACCACTACGCCATGCTAGCTCCTCTAATTTTAGTTATTTGTGTTTTAAAGAATTAAATGGTGCACCAATGCTTTTCATCCCCCCCTTGTTTATAGTAACCTTATCAACACAGCTCAGTTATCATGAGACACATCAGCTGCTCTTCCGATACATTTCTTTTTCCAGTTTAATCTTGCATTTTCCACTATATTGAGTTTGAAATGTGACTAGAAGGCAGGACGCAGCAAAAGAAAAGGCGCTAACAGGGTCTCTTGTTGGGGAAATTTCAGCACAATGCACCCATTAACCTTGATCTACAGAGTTCTTATTTTCTAGTTTCCTCCCCAAGTGAGTCCCCTTTAAGAAAGCTTCATCTGACTGCCACTTGCACATGGATCCAATTAGTTCTTGCCTAAAAGACCTGGAAATCCATTAGCTGGGTGGGGTTCCCCTGGAAATTTGCCTTTTTGGATCAGCTTCTTCTGCTCAGATCATGGCTAAAGGACCCCTCTCTAACACCCATCCTATTGCATACTGAACCTTCATGACTGGATGAGGTTATTCAGATGATGAAAATAATTCCGGTAAAATGTGAAAATAATCCAGGAGGAATCTGGATTGAATCTCTGTTGTTCACACACATCCCAAATACACCTAATTAAGGGGTTGTTTTTTTTGGGGGGGGGGG
>NW_024839635.1:0-1154 GCF_019175285.1 Sceloporus undulatus
CAAACAGGACTGGGAGTGGAGCAATAACCATCCCTCCCCTTTTTTTTGAGCTGAAGAAGATATTTGCTGGCGATCCAGTATAGAGGAAACAGAGGTAAATTCTGAAATGGAAGTTGTGATAGTGTTGGGAGGTGCTGCTCATCAAGACCCCCAACATGGTGCCCCATCAACATCTGCAACCAGCTGAGGGCTCTGAGGAGCTCTTTTCACAAGGTGTGTTTTCCCAAAATAAACATGTTCGATAAGTGGGATAGATGCATGGCTGTTTGGTGGATTGTTTTGGGGCATGTCTTTGCATCTCCAATTGCACAGGTATAATATGGAGGAGACCTAAATTGCAATGCTTATTATTTCAAGTGTACATGAGTAATGGTGGTGGTTTCACTGCATGCACATTTTAAGTACTCATCTGCAATCCAAAATTTTTGATTAAAAATAAAAAAAAGTATTATGTTCCCTAGATCACAGAAGCAATGCAGGGAGCCTTTACTTTACAGTAGTGGTATGGTCTACTCTTCACTACTCCTTTTCTGTTTCTGTTGATGACATTTCTATTCAACCAGTCCAGCAAGGCCATAGTCTTGGTTTTATTTTTTATTCTTCTCTGTCGTGTATCCCCCAGATCCAGACCACAGTTAAAGCATGTACAGTGCGCCCGCGCCATACACGGGCGCACCATACGTGGCCTTGAGCATACGCGGGGCGGAAGGGGCGGCGCGTCCCATTCAATTGAATGGGCGCATGTGCGCCCGTTGCGCCCCGCGCGCACCCGCGCCGCCGCGCACAAGCCCCATTGTTTCCAATGGGGCTCGAGAATAGGCGGAATTCGCCTTACGCGGAGGGATCCGGAATCCGACCATATCCCTTCGCCTCTATTGCCAAGATTCTGGTCCATGCCCTAGTGGTCTCACGACTTGATTTCTGTAACATCCATCTGGCTGGGCTTCCTCTTTCTCACCTCCATCCTTTAATTTCTGTCCAGCATTCAGCTGCATGCCTTGTTACATCTGCCCACCGCTCTGACCATATCTCTCCTTTGTTGTCATCTCTTCACTGGCTCCCCTTCTCTTTTCATATTCAGTACAGGCTTCTGTTGATTTTTAAAGCCCTCCATGGGCTGGCCCCTCCTTATTTATCAGACCTTCTTTCTCTTC
>NW_024839636.1:0-1154 GCF_019175285.1 Sceloporus undulatus
GAGGCTGCATCTGTTGTCTAGCAGAAAACGAGGTTGAAGGAGTGTGTCTGTGTGTGTGTGTGTGTATAGAACAGGGGCTTGGATCTATATCAAGACTACATGAAATAATTTCAAAGCCTGGATGCTCACTTAAGGATGGGAAGTATGATCACAGTATAAGCAGGTACAGAGGAATGTCACCCTTCATTCAGACACATCATCATTTAATCAATGTTTGCCCCATGTTACCATTTTTTTTTAAAAAAAATAATGATCAAGGTAGGTTTACAACCCTTCCAAGAAAACAGCAATAAACAAACAGTATCCATATATCCAAAGGTATAAATTCATTCGGGAATCAATGAAGGCTATATAAACGTTGACCCATTGAATCAATGGAAATTATAGATGTGTTGACTTAGTCAGTTGCTAGTGATGCAACGAGTCTTTTCTGCTTGGAAATAATATTTGGATTTAGGCCAGTGGTAGAAATCATGACCCTTTCAAGATGGTGCTGAACTGTAACTCTCATGTTCCTTATCATTGACTATGTTGGCTAGGGCTTGCAGTAGAACAACATGTGGAGGGCTGCATCATTCCCATGTCTGATTTACACCAAAATAGGTTAATATTTGCCATAAAATATATCAGCTGTCATAATCTAAATGCTACCAGTAAGGATATAAATATTTGAGTAAACACTAGTTTACTTGTTTATTAAACCACACTACAGCACTAAAAGCATTTTAAAAAACATTTAAAAGAAAGCCAGTTGTGATCTAATGTTTAGAGTGCTGCACTGTCTTTACAGCAAGGGTAAGCAGGCACTATTTGGACTGAAGCTCTCATAATTCCCCACCATTGGCTCAGGTCACTGGAAACTATACATCCCCTAAATATTTGCAAGTTTACAGTTCTTAGGAGAACTACAACTACAGCTCTCACGTGTTCTTGCAGTCGTGGTCAGAGCAAAGCTCTGATTGAGATTTCCTGCATGACGGGGGTTTGGACTGGATGGCCCTTGTGGTCTCTTCCAACTCTACGATCCTATGATTCTATGATTCTAATGCTGAGAAAGGTGAATTCTTTCTGTTCATTGCAGAGCTTGGAACACTTAATTTCACCTAGATAAACATCTTCTCTGTTGTTACACTTGGTGTTTACTATTTGAGGAG
>NW_024839637.1:0-1154 GCF_019175285.1 Sceloporus undulatus
TTTATGTCACTACTCTTGCCAATAGATTCAGTGATACATGGGAATTATAATTTATGAATAACATTTGTGTAAAAAACATTACTAAGGATTGTTTATCATCTGGTTTGAGAGGTGAGAGGTGACACCAACCCTAGTGACACTACTGCTAGATATCATCACTTCCAAAAGCAGAAAGTGGGAAGAAACTCATGCACTGAGCTACCTGGACTTTTGAGTTTGTGCTTTCTTCCCACTAGTCCTGTAAAAATGATTCTAAGTCCCAAGACAATGAATGCTAGTTATGGAGAGCCCAATCAGCACCATCATTGTCATTCCCTTTGTTTGTGATTAGAGCTTTTCCCTGCTTGCAATAATGCTGGGAGAAATGGCACCATCTGTGCACAAGAGAGAGATCTGCAGATGCTCCAAAAATGTGTAGGAAAAATTTTCAAAATTGTCACATAAGAACTCTGTGGCATGGAGGTTTTACAGGACAGCATATTAACAGCTTATTCACACACACACACCTAGAGCAACCTATAGCTGCTGAATACATGAAGGTGTATATTTCACTCTGCTTCAAGTAACTTCCCACCCTCTGAATTTGAACAAACTCTACATTTGAGGCTTGTCCTTACTGGTGGCCAGGGTGATGTCTGAAACTATTCCTTTCTCTCCCCTCCCCTTTCCGCAGACTCTTGCCTTGCCTTGCCTGTCTCTCCTTAGTGACACATTTCCCTTCTTGACTATTCTTTCTTTGCCAGACCCTGACCTCACCCCATCAACACAACCAACTACAGACACACATATCACTGGCACAGTGAAACTAGGGCTCATGAGCTGAAACTTCAAAAGTTTATTTTTTTACAAAAAAGATTTTGGGATTGTGGCCTCATCTGAGTTTAGCTGAATTTCCTATGGTGGCTGAAAGAGGAAATACATCTTCCAGCATTGTTGTCCTATATGCAGTTTTCCTTGTTGTAGCCCAAAGTATTTGAGCATTAATTTTAGATTAATTATAGGCGGGTTACAAACGGCCCTCAAGGGGCCGTTTTCCCGCCGCCGCCATTCGCTGCGCAGGGAAGCCCCAGCTGCCAGACCGCGAGGCTTCCCTGCGCAGCAAAAAAGGAGCAGCGAAATGCCGCTCCTTTTTTGAACGCGGAAGTGGCGCCGCG
>NW_024839638.1:0-1154 GCF_019175285.1 Sceloporus undulatus
CATGGACAACCTCTTCAACCTCACCATGACTTACCGGAGAGACTCGGACGTCTACATTCCTTACGGGTGGATGGAAGTCCTCCCTCAGCCTCAAAATTTCACTATTCCACCCAAGTCTAAGCTGGTGGCCTGGGTGGTGAGCAGCTGGAAGTCAGGCTCTGTTCGGGTAAAATACTACAAGGAACTGAAGAAGTATATCCCAGTGGACGTCTACGGACGCCATCACTCACCTCTCCCTTGGGTTAAACAACTGTCCATGTTGTCCCAATATAAATTCTACCTGGCCTTTGAGAACTCCATACATGAGGACTACATCACGGAGAAGATCTGGAGGAATGCCTTCCTCACTTGGGCCGTGCCTGTCGTTCTTGGGCCACCCAGAAAGAATTACGAACGTTATATGCCCTCGGACTCATTCATTCACGTCAATGACTTCCCATCTGCCCAAGAATTGGCCATGTTCTTGCATGAATTGGACAGGAACACAACACGATATCAGAGTTACTTCCATTGGCACTCGTGGCTGAAGCCCATTCAAGGCTTCTGGTGGAGCTTCAGCTTCTGCAAAGTTTGTCAGGTCTTACAGAAGAAACCAGTTCAATTCCAGACCATTCCAGAACTGAGCAAGTGGTTCAAGGACGGGAGAAACCTCACTGCATGAGACAGTGAACTACCTTTCTTTGTCCAGCCAGGCCTGTCTGTGACTGATCCTCTGGTAAGATCATGGTGTCCCAAAGATGGAACTAGATCTGGAACACAGAAGACAACACAAGGGAGTGTTCAGAAGCACGGTTGTGTTTCTTTGTTTTTGTTAAGAAATTGCCAAGCAGAGGTCTTTGTGTCCATAGCTGTTAAAGTTTGGCTCTGAACCGCTTTGTCTTGTTAAGAATATTAAGTTTTGAATATGGGTTGCCTTTGTTTCTTCCTTTTAATGATATGCTCTTCGCCTTTAACAACTTGGCTACAATGATGTGGTCCTTTCTGTGTTGGAATTCTCAGTACCTCTTCCATTTGCCAGATGGAGGTGAGAAAGAATTTCATACAGTTTGTCTTTTATTCATGCACCTCCAGCTTGCTTGGTTCATGTGAAGAAAATACACTAAAAATGTTTAAATTTCTTCATAAATAGCTCAGAAGAAATTTGAAATTTTTTT
>NW_024839639.1:0-361 GCF_019175285.1 Sceloporus undulatus
CTGGACACTTGGCGATGAGATGTCCCTTCATGCCACAAGCCAAGCAGAGCCCCAGCCTCATCCTGCGCTGTTTCTCAGACTCCCTCATCGCTTTTGGGTGCTGCTGGGCGCCTCCTCCTAAGGGCTTTACCATAGCCTTGCCCTGTTGAAGAGCCGCCCGATGTTTTGCCAGTCGCACTCGCTCCTTGGTGGTCTCGGCTTCTCCAGCCCACCGCATCCATTCCTGCAGCCCCTCTGGGTTCCCTCTCATCAGCACCCACTCTAGTAGTTCGGAGTTGAGTCCGTCCTGAAACTGACGAACCAGCATGGGCTCTGGGAAATCTGGGATCTGCGCGGCCACGCTTCTAAACTCTAACACATA
>NW_024839639.1:461-1154 GCF_019175285.1 Sceloporus undulatus
CGGGATCTCCTCAGGTAGAGGCTCTTGGTTAATGTCCCATTCCTGCACGGTTTTAGGGCTCATTAGGCACCTAGTGCAACCCGAGTCCAAGGCTGCCAGCAAAGTTCCCATAGTTCCTTTGCGCTTGTGCCCAAGTTTCACTTCCAAAAAATAAATGGGCGCTCCCCCACTCACCACATTTGGGATGTTCCCGTGCTGGTCTGCATCCTTCTGGTGCGCCTCAAAACGTGGAGCTCCAGTTCCTGGGTGGGTGACTTGCCCCGCAGTCTCCCTTCTCGCTCCCCCTCCGGAGCTCGGCGGCGCCTTGCCGGTGGCCTTGTCGCCGGCCCTTTCTGGACACTTGGCGATGAGATGTCCCTTCATGCCACAAGCCAAGCAGAGCCCCAGCCTCATCCTGCGCTGTTTCTCAGACTCCCTCATCGCTTTTGGGTGCTGCTGGGCGCCTCCTCCTAAGGGCTTTACCATAGCCTTGCCCTGTTGAAGAGCCGCCCGATGTTTTGCCAGTCGCACTCGCTCCTTGGTGGTCTCGGCTTCTCCAGCCCACCGCATCCATTCCTGCAGCCCCTCTGGGTTCCCTCTCATCAGCACCCACTCTAGTAGTTCGGAGTTGAGTCCGTCCTGAAACTGACGAACCAGCATGGGCTCTGGGAAATCTGGGATCTGCGCGGCCACGCTTCTAAACTCTAACACATA
>NW_024839640.1:0-1154 GCF_019175285.1 Sceloporus undulatus
CCGGTGTAATGTGGGCAGTTCTAGAAGTGCCTATAACCAACCTGGCTTCCATATTCTGTGCCAACTGAAGTTTCCGAACTTGGTACAAGGGTAGCCCCATGTAGAGTGTGTTACAGAAGTTGAGCCGAGAGGTGACCAGCGCATGTACTACTGTTTCATGGTCTCCCTGCTCCAGGAAGGAGTGCAGTTGGCATATCAGCCGAAGCTGATAACAAGTGCTCCTGACCTTAGCATCCACCTGAGCCGTCAGATGAAGTGATGAGTCCAGGAGACTCCCAAACTGCGGGCAGAGTCTTTCAGGGGAAGTGTGAACTCATCCAGAACTGGCTGACATCACTCCATTCCTGGATTAGGGGTCCCTATTACAAGTATCTCCATTTTATCTGGTTTCCATTTGAGTTTGTTTTCCCTCATCCAGTCCATTACCACATTAAGACAGGCATTCAGAGGAGAGACGCCATCCTTAGTCACTGCATCAGTCAGAGACGGACAGGTTGCATACCTGTAACAGTATTTCATTTCAAATGAATAAATGAATAAATGCAAGTATAAAGGGATTCATGACATATTGTGACTTCAGGATGGTGCTTCTTGCCTGCAGCAATGAGATGGGACCATTTTGAACTTAGGCTAATGCTGCTTACCTGAAGGTTTGAGACGTGACCATTGGAACCTGAGGCTGATGCTTCTTGCCTGAAACATTGGGACTGGCCCATTGTAACTTCAGCCTGATGCTCCTTGGATCAAGTATTGAGACAGTACTATTGTGACTTCGGAAAAAGAGCACCTCCCTGAAGGATTTAAACTGGCCCATTGCAACCTGAGGCTGATGCTCCTTGCCTGAAAGATTGAGACAAGATAATTGTCCCTTCAGACTGGTGCTGTATACCTGAAGGATTGGGACTGGCCCATTGAGTGTCAGAAACAGTGTATAAGGGTTCTGTCATAAAGTGTAAAAATATTAGGGTTTGATTATTAGGGTTCAAGTAGGAGTTATAGTTGTAGTTCATAGCAGGCAGTGTAGAGTGATGGGTTATAGAAAGCATGTAGTGGGAAATGTTAGGAAGACAGATGGAGTGGCTTTTAGATGAAGGAGGGCGTTTGGAGAGGGGCTGGGGTTGCAGCTGGAGATGGTTATCAAGGAGGAGTGAAGC
>NW_024839641.1:0-1154 GCF_019175285.1 Sceloporus undulatus
CTGAGACAGCGGGAAGCCAGAAAATGGCACCTGGGTGAAAGTGACAGTGCGCGTGTGTCTGGCTCCTCCCAGCCCTGTTCCCTTCCCTCCATGCGAAAGGGCTCCATGGACGCTTGCCCAGCCTCCTCGGCTTCCTTTCGTGTGGACCGAAGGGCCGAAGAGAAGGGGGCTGGGACGCAAGCCCAGCCTCTTTCTCCTTGGCTTCCCTTCCCTCTGCGGGAAAGGGCTCCATGGAGCCCTTCCACGTGGAGGATATGGCTGAGGAAGAAAGGGCGTAGGCCTCCTGCTGCTCCTCCTGCCCTCAGTGCTTCACTCGACAGCCCTGGTGAAGCCCTGAGGAAAGGAGCAGGGACCGCTGGCCTTTTCCTCCTGCTCCTCCCCGCGGGGCTTCGGCAAACCTGAGGTGTACTTCGGAGGACACCTCAGGTCTGGCAAATCCCCGAGGAATGGAGCAGGGGCCGTGCACCTGTTGCTCCTGCCCTTCATGGGCCCTTACTGGTCCCCAGCTGTCTCTGAGAGATAGCTGGAGACCAAGGAAGGGCAAGGAGGAGCAGATGCGCCTGTCACCCCCTCCCTCAATCCCCCCGACCTCTAGTGTCTCTCAGAGACAGCTGGAGGCCCGGAAAGAGCACAGGGAAAGCCCTGCCCCTGGAGGGTGCAAGCTCCGCCCCTGGAGGTAGAAGCTCCGCCCCCAGCATGTAGCACTGCCCCTGGAGAGTGGAAGCTCCGCCCCTGGAGGTAGAAGGTCCGCCCCCAGCATGCAGCACTGCCCCTGGAGGGTGGAAGCTCCGCCCCTGGAGGGTAGAAGGTCCGCCCCTGGCATGCAGCACTGCCCCTGAAGGGTGGAAGCTCCGCTCCCAGCACGGCGAACCAAAAAGGTTTGCCATCACTGGTCTAAATGCACATATAAGGACCCACACAGGAGAGAAGTCACATAAATGCGTGGAATGTGGACAGAGCTTCAACCATAGTGGAAATCTATACAGATATCAAAGGACTCACACAGAGAAGAAATCATTTAAAGCTACCAGGGCCCTAGATGTCGGCTCTGAAACTCTGGTGAACATTTCTTCTCCTTACTCAACAAACTTAGAATCATAGAGTTTGAAGAAGGGCCATCCAGTCTAACCCCATTCTGCCATGCAGGAACTCTC
>NW_024839642.1:0-1154 GCF_019175285.1 Sceloporus undulatus
TTTGTGAAGAATAAGAAGAATAAGGCTTGTATTAAAACTATCCTCCCTATTTCTGATCCCTTTTAAAACCTATGTTCCCCAGAAGGAGCAGAGCTGTGTAAAAAAACCCTCTCAGAAAAGACACACAAAACACACACAAAGAGACACACTTCCTTTCGGAGCCTGGCCTCCTTCTCTCTCTGGAGCCTCAGGAGAGAAAGAGAAGCATCTGTTCAACAGAGGCCTCAGAGAAGGTTCCAGAAATTATTTCCCACAGTCACAAGCAGCACAAAATGGCCTCCGAAACACAAAATGGCCACTGGAACAAAAAATGGCTGCCAGAACACAAAATGGCTGCCTCTTCCTCAGCGCTTGGCAGTTGTCAGTTTGAGGCCTTCAGGGAGAGAGAGAGAGAGACTGAGGGAAGAGTGGAAGGGGGTCCTAGAGGGAGGGGGCCTTGGGAGATATAGGGCCTTCCTGAGATATTCGGGGTTTGCTTCCTAACAAAGGGGTTTCTGGCCTCATAAAGGATTTGGGGCAAACTGGATCTGAAAGGCAGTAGTAGCCTTTTCTCATGCCAATGGGATTTAAAATGCATTTCCTGGACTTGATTTCCCAGCATCCATATGGCCAGAAAGAGGAGGGTCCTGCCCTGCAGTAAGGCCCCTCCAATCCCTCTGAACCAAGTACTACAACTCCCATGTCTGTCTGTCTTTCTTCCTATCTGTCTTGTGGGGTGTAATTAAGCCGTGTTAGTGGTGTCATTCCTCTTGTTGTCGTTGTGTGCCTCCAAGTTGTTTCTGACTTATGGCAACCCTAAGGGAAGCCCTTTGCAGGCTTTTCTTGGCAATATTTGTTTAGAAGTGGTTTTGCAAGTGCCTCCTTCTGAGGCTGAGAGAGTGTCACTTGCCTAAAGTCAGATTGGATTATTGCACTGCAGCAATAATCCAATCTGAGACCGCTTTAAGTGCCCTGGCTCAGTGCTAGGGAATTCTGGGAAATGTAGTTTTGTGAGACATTGAGCCTTCTCTGTCAGAGAGCTCTGGTGCCACAATAAACTCCAGTTCCCAGGATTCCCTAGCACTGGGCCAGGGCAGTGAAAGCGCTCTCAAAGTGGACTATTGCTGATGTGTGTTTTGGACCTTACTTGGCCGCAAACTGTCCATAGCCTGCAA
>NW_024839643.1:0-1154 GCF_019175285.1 Sceloporus undulatus
CAGCTTTGGTGTAGCTTCCAGACTCTTAGAACTCATGCATCATTGAAATACCATACCTCCAAAGTGACTCGAAGCAGCTTTATTTTGGCCTGTCTGTAACAGGCCCTAAAATTCTCTCTGTTAAAGCCAATTTTTAAGAGCTAAACACCCAAGATCTTTAGCCTGGATTGGCAAAGTTGTTGACATTGCTTTCTTCCACATTCAGATTTTCTTAATCTCAAATTCTATCTTTATTATTCATTAAGAAATTTGTGGTCTTTGAAATGAGCAGGCCCATTTTTACCAGCTTTCCTAAGCTCATCTGGTGGATGAAGTACATTTGTACATCAAAGGCTTTGTATGCACTGCTGAAAATAAGGCATTTTATTTTAACATTCTCTTTTCCAAAAGTATTGTCTCTTTACATATCATTAAGTTCAGGTGACTCGGTTTAGCTGGAGGTGGTAAAGGATTTTGTCACTTCCCATGCATGCATTTTATAGTACAAGCTAAAGACCATGACAGAAGGACATCCAAATCAGAGAACGAAGAAGAATGTGGACAGTGCTGTCTGTACCAGTATCTCAGGTTTCCAGTGCCAACACAGTGTCCCCTCTGAAGCTTTGACTACTTACTTCATTCAAAATTCATCGGACAAGAGAGCTCAACCACTGTTTCTTGGCAGTTCACTCCCACTGAGGAAACATCTATGGATCATTTTCTCTGAGGAATGGATCACTAACCTGCCTGATAGTTGGCAGCCATTAAGGATGATGATTGCTTCTGCTGTTGCTGCTGTTGCTGCTGTTGCTGCTGCTGATGCTGATGATGATGATATTTCTAAGACTGGAGGTGGCTTGCAAACATGAAAATATACAGCTAAAAAAATATAGGTGCCCTTGGGCAAGTCTTATTCCAGTCACATCAAGAAAGTAACTGAGTGTGAAACCGGGTTATTTTTGTGGCATTCATACCCCAAGTTTGGGGGGAGGGCTACCCAAAATCTCACTAAACCCAATATATTGGATAATGTTTTCCTGCGTCTTTTTTTAAGAACTGCAACAATCCACACCTTCGGTAGTGTAAGTATGCCACCAAATTGATTCGGATCATGCCGCATCATTCCTGGAAATGGAGGCACCTCCATTTTAAACTGAAATGGTGGCAAGTGTGAA
>NW_024839644.1:0-1154 GCF_019175285.1 Sceloporus undulatus
TCTGTGGATAAGATAACTCAGGTTTTTGGGGTCAATTTTTTAACCTAAATTTCTAGGCTTATACATGAGTATATACAGTACAGTCAAAAGTACAGGCTGATAACTGTTTTGCAGTTAACAAAACAATTTGTTTGGTGTATGTTCCTCCAGACCAGTAGGACCTCAATCATTTTCCAGCTGGGCTAGAGGAAAAATAGCAGTGTGAGTCTTTATTCTAGATTTCTGATTTGCCTACTACATCTGCTATTAATGGTGGATAAACAATCTCAGTAGATTTCTGGTGGGCGGGAGTATGCTGATAAATGTCTAGAGAGAGGCTCTGGGTATGTTCGTACATATGTGTGTGCATGTGTGCACCCTTGGCTCCACAGTTATACTGGATGCAACTTTGGAAGCAAATAGGTTGTACACTTTAGAGTTAAAGCTTTTTGTCTTTACACTGCAGCCAAAAAAGGCTTAGAGAGGACAGAAACAATTACTGTACCTGCCCAGAGATTTACAATCTAAAAGAAGATGAGTCACACAAAAAGAAACGACATTGGGAAGAAAGAAGTAAATAGCAAGTTTAGGCTGAAGGTTTTTTGGCTTGCATCTGTGCTGCAGAAATAATACAGTTTGACAGTGCTTTAATTGTTACCGGGTCAGTGCTGTGGAATCCTGGAATTTGTAGTTTGTTGTGACACCAGAGCTGTCTAACAGAGAAGGCTAAATATCTCACAAAATTACAAATCCCAGAGCTCTAGAGCATTGGCACTTAAAATAATGTCAAACTACATCAGTTCAGTCCTGCATGGCGATGGATTTAAGCACAGAAAACTCCACATGGATATCAAAGAGAGCTTTTGTGTTAAAAACTCGCATATTTCTACTTATCCATAACTATTCAAATGCTGTGTAAAAGTCTTCTATAGGTTGTGTGAAATTTAGAAGTGTAATGTATTTGTGTTTCCCATTGGTTTGTACAAAGATATATTGTAGAATAGTGGCCAAAATTCAGCTAACAAAGTCAGTGGTGTAGTGGTTTGAGTGCTGGACTGTGTGACTCTGGAGACCAGGGGTTGAATCCCTGCTTGGCCATGAAAACCCACTCTGTCAGCTTCAGAGGAAGGCAAAGGCAAGCCTCCACTGAACAAATCTTGCCAAGAAAACAGTGG
>NW_024839645.1:0-1154 GCF_019175285.1 Sceloporus undulatus
TAATAATAATAATAATAATAATAATAATAATAATAATAATAATACAGTCCTAAGGACTGGAGCACAGCTTTGGTGCAGCTTCTGGCTTCTTAAGATGCATGTGTGATCTGAACAGCATACCTCCAAAGTGACCCAAAGCAGCTTTATTTTGGCCTGTCTGTTCAGGCCCATAATTTACTTTAATAATTGGGCCTGGGGTGCGGGAGGGAGGGTTAGGGTTTGGCTATTATTTTAAATGTATATTTTACCCATATTGTATTTTATATCTTTTTCTTGTAACCCACCTTGATTTCTTTGGGAAAAAGGCGGTATCCAAATAAATTGTTGTTGTTGTTGTTGTTGTTGTTGTTGTTGTTGTTGTATTCACCCAGAGTTAGAGGGCATAAGAGTGGAGTGGAGTCATCACTGTTGTATATAATGATGGAGAAATGCATCAGTCAGCCTTCAAAGGAGATAGAAGGAGATGACATTGTAGATTCTTTTCTGTGTATTAACTGAACTTTGGATAGAGTAGAAGAATGTAAATTGAGTAACAAGATAGAAGTGTAGTAGTAAAATAAATATGAAATAGAGAAAGACAGGAAAGTTATGATACATGGTAAAGTATTGAATAAATTAGAAGTGAGGAAGCTGAAATGAGATCTTCTTTCCTATTCTTCTAGAAGTGAGAAAGAAAGGGAGAAAGAAGGTAGAGGTGGTAAAAAGAGAGTTAGGTATGTAGTTGAAGGTAGTTGTAAGTGTAGAAGGTAGAGGTTGCAGTTGGGTAGAGTGGAATGATGAGAAAAAGAATGGTACAGTTGTGAAGGAGAGAGAGAGAGAAAGGAGGAGAGAGGTGAAAAGAATGAGAAAGAAGGTAGGAGGAAGGTAGGATGACATGCGGTTTAAAGAATAGAGGAGGTAGGAAGGAGAAAGATGTAGATGGAAGAAGTAGATGGTAATAATAAGAACAAAATAAAAGAACAAGTGTGATGTATGTTTGAATTGTAATTTTATTGATTGTATGGTTGTTTATTCTGAAAAATAAAAAGAATTTGAACCTTATTTACAGTTTGACCTCAGTATCTGCTGAGGTTTGGTTTCAGGACCCCATGAAGTAACCAAAATCCATGGATGTTCAAGTCCTATTACAAACAATGGGGTTGTAGTATGATGTG
>NW_024839646.1:0-1154 GCF_019175285.1 Sceloporus undulatus
GGACCATTGTGAATTTAGGCTAATGTTGCTTACCTGAAAGTTTGAGACGTGACCATTTCAACCTGAGGCTGATGCTGCTTACCTAAAGGATTGAGATTGGCGCATTGCAACCTGAGGCTGATTCTCATTGCCTGAGAGATTGAGACTGGCCCATTTTGACTTTAGGCTGATGCTCCTTGCCTGAATAAGGAGTTTTGTCATTACAAAACTACACATTGAGATAGCACTATTGTGACTTCAGGGTGGTGCTGAAGGATTGAGACTGGCCCATTGCAACCGCAGGCTGATGTTACTTGCAAGAGACTGGTCCACTGTGTGTCAGAACTAGTGTATAAGAGTTCTGTCATTAAGGGTAAAAATATTAGGGTTTCGTTATTAAAGTAGGAGTTACAGTGGTAGTTCATAGTAGGTAGTGTAGAGTGATGGGTATAGAAAGCACTAATGGAAAATGATAGAAGGACAGATGGAGTGGCTTTTAGATGAAGGAGGGCGTTTGGAGAGAGGGATGGGGTTGTAGCTGTAGACAGGCTATCAAGGAGTGAAGCTGGCTTGGAAACACCAATCTTCAAGGTGAGGCTGTATGGGAGAAGGGAAGTATACACAACCTTGGTATCTATGCAACCTTCGCTTGTGTTGCTTTAGCTTGGGAATTGGGGGTTGGCTTAGGGAGGGGTTGAGCAAGTTCCTTTGGACTTCAGACTTTGCAAAAAGGTGTTAATGGATGCCTGCCTGGATTCATCAATAAAGCTTCTTTTGTTTCAAATGAGTTTTATTTTTTGAGCACAGGACTGACTCCAGATCTCACCGTCTGTAAAGTCTCACAGTTTTAACGCCAATGGAGACCCAGGAACAAGAAGAGTTCTTGGAGAACCCGGTGGTTCTGAAGATCCCGGTGGTGGAGGAGCCTTCTTCAGAGGAACTAGGGCCAAGCCCAAGACTGGGAAACCTCATGAAGCTCACACCTCCCAGGCCACCACTGGAGGATTTGGGTTTCTGGCCCCAGACTGGGGAAAGGAAGGCCGTTGGGGGGAGAGCCTGGGACCTGGCAGTGGGGGAGTCACTTGATAGCCGCCCCAGGACAGAAGAACCCCAGGTTGACGTTTATCAAATGGAGGAAGACATAAAGGAATTAAAGGACCATATGAAGTGGATGG
>NW_024839647.1:0-352 GCF_019175285.1 Sceloporus undulatus
GAGTTGTAGTCCTTGTTTCAGAGGGACTGGAGGGGCATTACTGCAATGCAGGACCCCTCCTCTTTCTGGCCCTGTGGATGCTGGGAGATCAAGTCCAGGAAATACACTGTAAATCCCATTGACAAGAGAAAAGGCTACTATTGCCTTTTAGATCCAGTTTGCCCAAAACCTTTATGAGTCCAGAAACCCCTTTGTTAAGAAGTGAATATCTCAGGAATGCTCTCTATCTCCCAAGGCCCCCTCCCTCCAGGACTCCTTCCACTCTTCCCTCAGTCTCTCTCTCTCTCCCCTGAAGGCCTCAAACTGCCAACTGCCAAGCGCTGAGGCAGAGGCAGCCATTTTGTGTTCTGGC
>NW_024839647.1:452-1154 GCF_019175285.1 Sceloporus undulatus
TGGAGCCACTCCACAAAAACGACAAAGCCTCAAGAAAGAGACAGTGTGTTTTAATGGCTGGAGCATTGGACTATGACCCAGGAGCCCAGGGTTCGAATGCCTTCTTGGCCACGGAAACCCACTGAGTGACATTAGGCAAGTGACAGTCACACTCTCTCAGCCTCAGAGGGAAGCACTTGCAAAACCACCTCCGAACAAATCTTGCCAAGAAAAGCCTGCGAAGGGCTTTCCTTAGGGTTGCCATAAGTCAGAAACAACTGGAAAGCACACAATGATAAAACAGAAGTAACACCAGGGAGAAAAGAAAGAAAGAAAGAAAGAAAGAAAGAAAGAAAGAAAGAAAGCCGTGTGAGTTGTAGTCCTTGTTTCAGAGGGACTGGAGGGGCATTACTGCAATGCAGGACCCCTCCTCTTTCTGGCCCTGTGGATGCTGGGAGATCAAGTCCAGGAAATACACTGTAAATCCCATTGACAAGAGAAAAGGCTACTATTGCCTTTTAGATCCAGTTTGCCCAAAACCTTTATGAGTCCAGAAACCCCTTTGTTAAGAAGTGAATATCTCAGGAATGCTCTCTATCTCCCAAGGCCCCCTCCCTCCAGGACTCCTTCCACTCTTCCCTCAGTCTCTCTCTCTCTCCCCTGAAGGCCTCAAACTGCCAACTGCCAAGCGCTGAGGCAGAGGCAGCCATTTTGTGTTCTGGC
>NW_024839648.1:0-1154 GCF_019175285.1 Sceloporus undulatus
CTCGATTTGTCTGCAGCCTTTGACACCGTTGATCACTGTCTCCTAATTGACATACTCTCTGACCTTGGGTTCTCAGACTCTGTTCTTGACTGGTTTAGTTCTTATCTGACTGGCAGATCTTTTGCAGTAGTTGCAGGAGGTCAGACTTCTTCTCCTGTTCTCTTATCTGTTGGAGTTCCCTAGGGCTCTGTTCTGGGTCCCCTTCTGTTTTCTCTCTACACACTGTCCTTAGGTAAACTCATTACCTCTTTTGGTTTTTCCTACCATCTGTATGCCGACAACACCCAGTTGTATCTTTCCACCCCTGACCTTTCTCCAAGGCTTGAACAGCAAGTCTCATCTTGTCTCACAGCTGTCTCGCAGTGGATGCGCCATCGGCGCTTGAAGCTCAACATGTCCAAGACAGAGCTTCTTGTCTTTCCTCCTAAGTCCGCCCTTCAACACTCCTTTTCTGTCTCTGTTGACAACATTTCTATTCAACCAGTCCAGCAAGCCCGTAGTCTTGGTTTTATCTTTGATTCTGCTCTGTCGTGTATTCCTCAGATCCAGACCATAGCCAAGGCTTGTAGATTCTTTTTGTACAATATTACCAAAATCCAACCGTATCTCTCCGCCTCTACTGCCAAGATCCTGGTCCATGCCCTAGTGGTCTCACGACTTGATTACTGTAACGTCCTCCTGGCTGGGCTTCCTCTTTCTCACCTCTGTCCTTTAATCTCTGTCCAGAATTCAGCTGCCCACATTATCACATCCGCCCACCACTCTGACCACATCTCTCCTGTGTTGGCTTCCCTTCACTGGCTCCCCCTCCCTTTCTGCATTCAGTATAAGCTCCTACTGTTGACGTTTAAAGCCCTCCATGGGCTGGCCCCTCCTTATTTATCAGACCTTCTTTCTCCTCACCTTTCCACTCAGGCCCTATGTTCAGGTAGTCAAGGTCTGCTGTCTCCAGTGTTGCCAACAAGCCTCGGAGATAATTCCCGGAAATGTTTGTCCAAAACCCGCTGAATCCCCCCAGATCACATGGAATATTCAGTCGCAATTCCCGGAAAATTCCCATAATGTTAAAATGGCGGATGTTTTGCAAATAAACGTAAACATAATTGAATAAAAATAATGGTAACTTATTTCAACTCTCAAAATCACCATTGAAC
>NW_024839649.1:0-1154 GCF_019175285.1 Sceloporus undulatus
ATGCCATGCAGCTGTGGACAAGTCTCTATAGGGACCACCAAACGCAGCGTGCAAACAAGGATCAAGGAACACAAGAGGCACTGCAGACTGGGCCAGCCAGAAAAATCAGCCGTAGCAGAACATGCCACAAACCATCCTGGGCATAAAATACTGTTTGAAAACACCGAAGTTCTGGACCATGCCAACCACTTCCATGTCAGGATGCACAGGGAAACCACTGAAATCCACAAACACCTGGACAATTTCAACCGGAAAGAAGAAACCCTTAAAGTGATCAAAATTTGGCTACCAGTCCTGAGGAATAGCAAAATAAGGACTCAGCAAATGCAAATGGGAAACCATTCAGAGTCGGGGGCTTTCCCAGCAGATAATGATCACCAATTAGCAGACACTCATCCTCTTTTAAATAATAATAAATAAATAAAATTTTTATTTGTATACCGCCCTTCTTAAAATCAGGGCGGTGCACAGCAATATACAACATACAATACAGCTCTACAAATTGGTTAAAAACAATGCAACAACAATAATACAACAATTCATAAGATTCATACCGGCAAAACAGTGCTAACCACGAAGAAAAGGGGGGAAGGAAGTATTCTGGGGCAGAGGTCAGGGGTAAGCCTGCTCAAATAAGTAGGTTTTTAACCCCTTCTTAAATTGGGCTAGGGAAGTGGTTGAGCAGAGCTCAGAGGGCAGCAAGTTCCAGAGGTTGGGGGCCAAGATGGAGAAGGCCCTCCTAGAAGTGGACATATATTTCCCCTTTGGAACTCTTAGCAATTGCTGCCCTGATGATCTGAGTGTGCGGGGCGGATTGTACGGGGAGAGGCGGTCCTCCAGGTACCCTGGGCCCAAGCCATTTAGGGCTTTATAGGTGATAACCAACACCTTGTATTGCGCCCGGAAGCGGATAGGCAGCCAATGTAGGTCTTTAAGAACTGGTGTTATATGGCTGGCCCTGGCATTGCCAGTGACCAGTCAGGCTGCCATATTCTGCACAAGTTGCAGCTTCCGGGTATGGTACAAGGGTTGCCCCATGTAGAGCGCGTTGCAGAAATCCAAGCGAGAGGTTACCAGGGCATGTACAACAGTTTCAAGGTCCCTCCGGTCAAGGTAGGGTCGCAGCTGGCGTATCAGCCGAAGCTGATAACAGG
>NW_024839650.1:0-1154 GCF_019175285.1 Sceloporus undulatus
TTGCGCAATTGTGGCATGTATCTTTCACTGCTTACTGTGCTGGTATGTTTGCAAGGTTGCTGTGGAATTAGGATTGTGAATGTCCCTGGCATGGTCATGTGCTGCATGTGTCCCACATTCCTAAGGCACCCCTTTCTTGCATGTAAATCTCTCCTTTCCCCACGCCCTTAGTTTGAAGCTCTACCCTTTGCCACAGCTTTGAGTGAGAGTTCCTGCATGGCAGAATGGGGTTGGACTAGATGGCCCTCAGGGTCTCTGCTAACTGTAGGCTTCTGACTCTCTGCTTGTATGTCCCATAGAAGGAGGACGAACTGAAGCAGAAGAAGGAGAAGGAGAACCACCTCCAGCTAATCCCATAGCTGCCATGTCAGCAGAGGAGCGCCTTGCCACCAAGAAGAAAAGGGTGCGTTCGTCAGCAGCTACTAGAACTGTGGTGGCTGTGGATCAGCTCAAGGCTTGCTCAGAAGAGCACATGACAGCACTGATGCAGCAGGGGCAGCGAGCCTTTGAGGACAGGGAGAGGGGCAGACAGTCCCGCAGGGAGCTCATGGAAAGGGCACTGGGATTTCAAGAGAGGGGCGTTCAGAACCAGGAGACAGCCATAGACAGGTCAGATCAACATCACGAGAGCACAGTCCAGGAGCAGACGCGACAACACCACCTTGGAAGCGCAGACTGTTCTGATGGGGCAAATGCTGGAGATCATGAGGGGAGAGCAGGGTGGCCCGAGACACAGAAGGGTACGTAGGGAGCAGGGTGGAAGAGGCAGGGCTGCTGTCCCCAGGGTCGTGGAGGAAGAGGTAGGGCCGCCGGAGCCCCCAGCAAGAGCAATCCTTTCAGCTGAGGAGCAGGGAGTTGCCATGGAGGTGGAACCGGCTCAGCAGCCTCTTGCTGGGCCATCCTCCAACTTCTTCAGTGAGTCAGTGGCAGTCCCACCGCCCACAACTGGCCCCCAAAGGCAAAGGGCAACTAGAGGGGGCCTGGGCCTGGGATCAAGGGGCAGGGAGCACTGACAAGGCACTAGGTCCCATGATGTCCCATAAAGACATCATTTTGCCTCCCAGGGAATGTGTTCCCTCCCAGCCCTATCTAATCTATTCTACCCTTCCTGTTCTCTCCTCCCACCATGCCTGGCTTACTGGTCCCCAAACCAG
>NW_024839651.1:0-1154 GCF_019175285.1 Sceloporus undulatus
GCCCCTTTCTAACCTAATACGGACCCAGTCCGTATTTTCAGGCTCGTCTGTAACAGGCCTCAGTTTGCAAGTCCTTGATGGAGTCTATCCACCGGTAATGTAGTCTTCCTCTTTTTCGACTATCTTCAACATTATCAAGCATTATTGTCTTTTCTGAGTCCTGCCTTCTCATGATTAGAGTATGACAGTCTAAGTTTATTAATTTTGCCTTCTAGAAAAAGTTCTGGCTTAATTTACCTGAATATTTACCTCTATATTCAAAATGAGTTGATTCTCTTCCTGTAAGCTTTTCTTCATGGTCTAGCATTCACAGTGATAGACATATATTGGGAAATAAAATGGCATAGACAATCCTGGTATTCTATATATTTTGACGCTTCAAGATCTTTTCTAGTTTATTGGAAGCTGTCTCCAAATTCTAGTCTTCTTTTGATTTCTTGACTACAATGGCGAATTTGACCCGTAAACTTATATAAGCTGAAGAGTCTTAAACAAATACTTATCATCCTTTTCTGTAAACTGAAAAATATTTTTACAGTATAATCCTATGCATATGTAGGCAGGAATAACTCCTAATGTATTCAATGGGGCTTACATGTCACTAAATGCATTTAGTATTCCAGCCTTACCAACACAATTGCAGTAATCACAGATATGCATAATAGTATGAAGTGCATGGAAGTGCTGACAAAATGAGGGTTCTTAAAGAGTATTACAGTATAACCAGTAATTGCGAAAAGGCTGAAAAGCTCAGAAAATAGACACTCTTTTCTATATAGAGCATCCAGCCTCCAATGTGTTAGGGCAGTGGTCCCCAAACTTTTTCTGGCTACTGCCCCCTTTTCTCTTGAGTGACAACCATATCACCCCCCCCTCCTCCATGCTAGCTAGTGAAGGAAAGGAGAAAAGGAGGAGAGCATGCAGGCTCCTGCCTCCCTTCTCTTTTGCCTAGCTCAAGCCAGCTAGTCAAGGCAAAAGGGAAGGGAGGGGCAGGCATACATGCTCTCGTCCTTTCCCCTTTGCTTTGGCTAGAAAGCAAGAGGGAATGGGGGAGAACTTGCATGTTTCTGCCCCCTCCTTTCGCTTTTGCCTCAGAACCAGCCTGTGTCTTTCTTACTGGAAGATGCTTTCTTCCTTGGACTTCTTGCAGGGGG